>NC_090183.1:7453033-7748608 GCF_024679245.1 Pseudorasbora parva
GAGACACATCATGAGATCAGTAGATATGCTGTGGGTGTTCTTGTTTGAACCAAAGCTCATGTGATTGACAGTGAGCTGTCGTACAGTCCCATAGCATCCCTTCAGGCACATTATATTCTTAAAAGCTCTTGATTTATGAAATATCATCTCTCTGGCCGTGGTGTCTTTATGAAGCATTTTAGTGTTTGTGCGTACATATGTATGAGTGTTTGACCTCCTTCCTGTAAACATGGCCCTCTGTGTAAAAGCTCTCTAAATAAATGATGATAGATAATCTAGATATATGGAGTAAATGGAAAAATGTTGTCAGCGTCACCTGTCTATCAAACACACACACTTATTTACCCTCAAGTGCGCCAGGCTACTTAATCCAGAGTAATATCCCCCCCTTAATCACATTCATAAATTGGTAATGATATTCATGCACTTGTGTGATATATGGCAAATTATAATGTCAGCGAGTCTTAGCCGTGCTGCCGTCATTTGAATATGGGCTCTATTGCTTTAATAAATCTTAGTGGGTGGGATATGGCAGTCATTAGGTTGAATGACAGTACAGAGTCGTGTAAAAAAGAGCATTCAGCTCTCATATGCATCACACTGTTAATCATAATAGGACTTTTGGGGCCATCATGATTCTCAAGTGTGATGAAGGGAAGAGCTTGGTTTATGTTTTGCGGTGTTGTAGATGGATGGATGGATGGATGTTTGGAGTGTAACGGTTCAAATTACTCGCGGTTCATTTTTGTAACGGTTTTAGGGTCATGGTTTCGGTATGGATCAGTATGTGATATGTTCAGGGACTAAAGTAATGATTAAATAAATTATTAAAATAATCAAACTTTAAGCAACAGCACAAATAAATACAATATAGTAAAGATATAAATAAAATACAGTGTTTTCCAGTTTTTTCAGGTATCTAACAGTAGCTTTCAAAAATGAATAAAGTACTCAAATGGAATACAACACTGCATACTCTTCACTGTATAAATGAAATAAAGATTAATCATTATTAAAGCTATTTATGAAAGGGTTAGTTTGCCAAAAAATGAAATTGATGTCACCCTAATGTCGTTCCACACCCGTTCATCTTCAGAACACAGTTTAAGTTATTTTATATTTTAGTCCTAGAGCATATGTAGTCTATGCACACTATACTGTCCATGTCCAGAAAGGGAATAAAAACATCATCAAAGTAGTCCATATGTGACATCAGTTGGTTGATTAGAATCTCTTGAAGCATTGAAAATACATTTTGGCCCAAAAATATCAAAAACTACCATTTATTTCAGCATCAGTCTTCTCTTCCGCGTTTATTTTCAAACCTCAAATAAAGATTCAAACCAAAAGTGATCAATGATTCGGATCGCCAATGTCACGTGATTTCAGCAGTTTGGCAGTTTGACACGTGATCCAAACTGCTGAAATCACGTGACATTGGCGATCTGAATCATTGTTTGATTAACTGATTCATGGCCGTTTGAATCGTTATTTGAGAAATTTGAGACGAAGGTCTTACGGGCGTGGAACGACATTAGGGTGAGTCATTAAAGACATCAATTTCATTTTTGGGTGAACTAACCCTTTAAAGTGCAATGAGACTTCCATGTCTTTTATTGTCTGATTAACATTAAAAAAAGCAGGACAGCAGGAATATTAGGCTGCTGTCATTCTAGTAGAAGTCATTCTAATCGAAGAAACTGAATGTAGTGTTTTTATAAGAGCGTTAAACATAGTGATCGGGTTGATGTGCTTTCGTTTATATATCACAAGCTTAAAATCGCAATTCATTTTTTGACGCTGCACAAATAGATTTTCATAACTATTCTCCTCCATTGGTTCTGTATTCATCTTAAACAGCAGACTTTATATTAATCAATTTCTGGTCATAATTTGGAGACGATGAGCATATAAACCGTTTTGCTGTTCTGCTTATATTCATCACTCAATAAAGAAACACCCCTCCGCCCCCATAACCAGTCTGTGGGTGAGAACACGAAACAAGGATTGATGGGACGTTGTCCTGCACCACTTCACAGACACTGAGCGAAAGGAGAATTTAAGAATGGCGCGACTATTATTTATATGACACCTTATTCAAAAGGAAGAACATCTTGTTCCGTGCATCATACATCATTACGCTATTTCTATGTCTCTGCATATGCACAGTCCTTTCAGGTCCATGAAGTGTTTACATGTTTAAACATTATTTTAAATAAACCATACTATATTTGAGATGAAGTGACAAAGTGCGTACCAAACCATAGGTGGAAAGTGGTACATTTTACTTTTTTTTACAGAGAAATGTTACACCCCTGATTTAGTTAGTTAGTTAGTTAGTTAGTTAGTTAGTTAGTTAGTTAGTTAATTAGTTAGTTAGTTAGTTAATTAGTTAGTTAGTTAGTAAAAAGTATAGTTTAATACATTTCCTAGAATTGCAAATCCTCTTTCTGTTGTTTCAATTCAAATTTCAGTTCAGCTTTCTGTGGGGTAGCCCCCATTCAATTCAAAGTCACACTTATGAGTTGAAAGGGAGCCAGTGCTACTGAACAAGACAATACATCAGCCAATTCTGTGGCACATGATGACTATTAGAACCAAAACAAGACTGTGACTAGCAGAAACCTGGAGCGAAAACCTTTGTACACTTGCGGAGTATATATTTTTTGTGATTTGTTGCAAATTTGTTGCACTAAACAGGAAGTACAGAGGCTCTTTTTTCTACTTTCTTAAGGCTCAAAATATGTTCAGTTCAGCAGAACATGCTTTGTTTGAGGGAATGAAGGACAGATGACAGACAGCTTGTACTTTTACAGAACGGAAGCATGCTTCCTTCTGGCTTTGATCACACATCTTGCTGCGAGAAAAGCTCTCAACTGCACACAAGGCTTGTTCTCAAGACTACACGCACCAAACACACTTCGCAAATGCCAAAGTTAGATTACTGTAAAGCTATAAATTAAAGAGTACAAACCATAAGCTAGTGCTCTGCGTCTATGCTCCCTAATGGTTAGAGTAGAGAACCAGGCTGGCTTTAAGCAAATTCGCCAACTGCCAAAGCATGTCGTCCAGGTCAACGTGACATTAATTAAAACAGAGTGTGGGTGGCACCATGTTCCAGACAAATAAATAAATACACATAGTGGTTAAGAAAACACTTATTTGACGCCTTGGCACTGCAAATGTAACTTCCGATTTCATGATGCAAAGCGTGTCGAGATGGAGAAGAGATAAATAACGCGTGCAAGAGGGCGGTGTTGCGCTCTCTAAGGCCTTCCTGGGTTAGAGACAGTGATGTATGCCCAGGCCTTTCATCGGCCCTGCCTCATTACTGGGCGGCCATTTTGTAAATCAACAAATAATTGCGGTATACATCATACACTGTTCACAGCGCCACAATTTACTGGATTTTGTTAGGTCTGACGCTAAGAGATGGAGTGAGATGAAAAATGAAAAACTCTCTCCGAAGCAAATAAACCATTTCCTTAGTATTCATAGGTTCTCCAGAGGGCATTTGAAAATGATTTCAGGCTTTTTGCTTGACCTTGAAACTCATGTAACACTTAATATACGTTTTGTAAATTTCCATCTTGTCTTGTTCATCATGCAAGTGCATATACAAAAGCCTTTATTTTGTTTGTTTTCTGGTCAGCATTTAGGTTTTAATTCATGACTCTGCAATATGCAGTATGTTTTGGCTTCTCTCACTTTGACTGTGAATTTCAATGATGCCGCCTTTACTCCGCCAAAAGCCTTTTTGATTGCTTTCTCTGCTTGAGTATCACTCTAATATCATTTGAAATGTCACCACTCATATGTGTTTGTTTCATATGCGTCCCTCCCGTCTATTGCATGTAAAAGAGCACAGGATAGAAGAGAAGGCGCGCGAGAGCAAAGCAGATTACCTAACAAAGGGCAGACTGATTTGAAAGCAGGATATTTCGCTGAGATTCACGGCGGAGGTTTGTCAAACACAAATGCTGTATGCTTATAAAGGCAATTTCATTTCCAAAGGAGATATAATCAGTCTGTATCATTTTGGACACAAAGCGCGAAGAAGAAAACATCTTCAGTTCCGCCTCAGCCTAAAAGCACTGTGTAATTTGGCACCTTTTGAGTTGACCGAGTGTTTGGAAATTGAGAGCCCCCTAATTTTAAGCTTGTGTGTAAAATATTAAGGATGCTGCCGAAGGTCAGAAAATTCTCAGAAACTATGTTTTTGTGTCGAGTTTATGAAATGGGACAGAATGCCCATTCATTCCCCTGGTTTTGATCATTAATGGAAGTGTCTTGTTGAGTTTCTTTAAAGACCTTTAAAGCCAGAACAGCTTTTGTAATACCTGTTGAAACAGGAAATTGGTTTTGACAGAATTGCAGGGATCATCTGCTTTTTTGATACAGCCAGTGTTGTGCCTTTTAGAGGAAAAAGCAGGTTCTGTCTCAAAAATGTAGCTGGTTCCTTTAACTGAAAGACAAGCCAGGAAAGTCAAGCTTAAGCTAGTAGTGTTTTTTGAATATGATACCTTGTCCAAGACCAGTTATAGTGCCATATTCCAAAAAATGGCTACCAGCATAAGCTGGATATTGAGTGTCAGTATTAACATTTTGACAATAATAATTTTTAATGTATCTGATTTATTGGCTGATACCCTACACTGTAAAACAATTTGGTTGGTTTTTGTTGGTTTAGCTTAAAAAAGTAAGTAACCTGGTTGCCTTAAAATTTTGAGTTTATTGAAATTAAAAATTTGAGTTGATACAATGAAGGAAATTTGTTTAATAAATAGAAACTCAAAATATTTTTGTATCTGAACCACATACAAAATTTGAAAAATCATGAAAATAGCACTATTTGGCATGTTTCACTGCATCATCAGAAATAAAACACACACAATTACCCAATATGCTTACAAAATCTTTTAATAATATTTTAATAAAGGTTGTCGAATCTCAAAAATTTTTCATTGTATTAACTCAAAATTTTAATTTCAATGAACTCAAAATTTTAAGGCAACCAGGTAACTTTTTTTCTAAATAATTTTTTTACAGTGTATAAATAGCTGATCATTAAAATGTTAGTCACAAATACACAATAAATCATTTTTTCAAACGTATGCAAAGTGGATACTAATTTTGATATTCGCTGAATATTACATTTAACATTGATAATGTTTAATAATGTTATACTTTAATAGATTAATAATGTAAATTATTTTAAGTGTTTTTTGATTTTTTTCAATTTTAAGATTGAGTGTTAAAGGGTTAGTTCACCCAAAAATGAAAATGATGTCATTAATGGTTCCACACCCGTACGACCTCAGTTCATCTTCAGACACAGTTTAAGATATTTTATATTTAATCCGACTGTGTATGCAAGTGTATGCACACTATAACGTTAATGTCCAGAAAGGGAATAAAAACATCATCAAAGTAGTCCATATGTGATATCAATTGGTTAATTAGAATCTCTTGAAGCATCAAAAATACATTTTGGTCAAAAAATATCAAAAACTACGACTTTATTCAGCATTGTCTTCTCTTCTGTGTTTGTTTTCAAACCTCAAATAAAGATTCAAACGGTCATGAATCAGTGGATTGATTCATGATTCAGATCGCCAATGTCACGTGATTTCAGCAGTTTGACATGCGATCCGAATCATGAATCAATCCGCTGATTCATAACCGTTGAATCTTTGCTTGAGGAATTAAAAAACCAAAGCGGAAGAGAAGACAATGCGAAATAAAGTCGTAGTTTTTGTAATTTTTGTATCAAAATGTATTTTCGATGCCTCAAGAGATTCTAATGAACTAACTGATGTCACATATGGACTACTGTGATGATGTTTTTATTCCCTTTCTGGACATGGACAGTATAGTGTGCATAACCTTGTATACGCTCTCTGACTAAATATAAAATATCTTAAACTGTGTTCTGAAGATGAACGGAGGTCTTACAGGTGTGAAACCATTTTTGGGTGAACTAAACCTTTAAGTGTCAAAATAGGAGAAATTAAATATACAATATTTTTACGGACAACCTGTTTTGAAAAGAAGCAAAACATTTCCTGTAAATTTCCAGAAACTTTCGAAATGTCTGTGTCCGTCTGTGTTTAGGTGCTTTGACGCCAACATGTCACAATTACAAAAAATGTACTGCCGTCGACAGTGTTACCACTGAAATGCATAACTGGGAGTTTGAGGACATAAACGGCGCCAAGTAGAACATCACGTGTTGACATCTCGAAATTACAGCATTGACAGTGTTACCATTGAAATGCATAATTATGAGTTTGAGGACGTGAACAGCTCCATGAAGAACGTCACGTGTTGATCTTGAAATGGCGATAATTACAACATGGCGTGAATGCAGCATTTCTCCCATTCATTCTTCTGTGAGAGGTCCATGTCCTCTTCCTCTCTTCTCTCTGGTTCCCATTACTCTCAACTCAAGTGTCACTCCAGCCATATCATCACTCTTTAAGACTGTTATTTACTTGTTTCCCTGGGTGGACTTGTAACCCCCCCCTTTTCTTGGCTTTTAAGGGAACGCTTACCCGCGCCCGCACCGAACTGAACCCCGACTATCTGGACCTTCGCTCCCGAGCCGAGCTGAACCCAGAGTACTGGACACCCTGCACTCCTCTAGTGAGTAACCTTTGTTCAGATTGTTGAGATGTCTGCTGCTGAAGCACCATTAGAGAACTACACAAATACACCTTTCACCCGCTTGTTTATATGTCTTCTCTGCTTATTGGTATCTTTAGTGACCTCTCTAACGATGGTCTCTTCACTACTGCATCATTATAACTAGGCTAATTTTACATAAACACACATACCTCCCTCCCATTGCTCTCATTACCTGAATATGTGCAGGGATTTTTGTCTTCTGGGGATCGGGACAGTTTACATGGAGCTTTGCTTGCCACCGGACCTAATTATGCTTGTTTTTGGTTTTCCTTTTTTTTAGAGCTGTTATTTATGTGGAAATAAAATCCTTAAATGTATGTAGATGATTTTCAGAAAAGCATATATTGCTCTAAATCTGATAATCGGAGGCAACGGTCTTGACCATTTATGTCAGTCGATGCTCGAAACATTTGAGTGTTTATCAGAGCAACGTGTTCTGTTTTGAAAAGGACATTTTTATCTGGCAATGTAAATACAAATTATTTGCTGTTTGGTCATGGTCAAATAGGATTGCTCCCTGTGCGTTCTTTCCTGACTTTCAGATTATATACTGTACGTCCACTCCTCGCCGACTGTTACCGGTTGTCCTGGCGGATTTAATTCTCTCATCTGAAAAAATGTGTGCTCCGGTATAGTGGGAGAAATCAAACGCATAAATCACCCATAACACCTTTCTTTTCATTCTACTGAGTGCTTAAGACTTTACTTGTGCACCGTGTGTGTGCGCGCACGCATTTGTAGGTGCTTGAATGAGTTCACCAGACTCAACAAGGTCTATGAGGGTGTGACTGAGACCCACAGAAAATATAGGCCAGTGAATAGAGAGGTAGAATATTTACAGTGGAGAAGGAAATGGAGGAAGCTCAGAAAGAAAACACGACTGTAAGACCAGGCTAGAACATTCTCTCCTTATTTCTACCATAGGGACCTCTCAACATGCCCACTGTATTGTCATTCACAGCCCTTCCGCTCCATCTTATAAGCGTGAATGGGCATTACTGATCAACATTTCACCCTGTCTTTGCTCTGAATCTTCCCTGTCTACTGCCTACTTCCAAAAGGACTGCAGGGAATATGGATACACTCTGCCTGTGGTTGGAATATTCTCCTGGGCAGTCGATAAGATGATAGAAATGACCCGCATGCTTCCAGATGTCACCATGCATATATAGTAGCTTGGTGTGCAGCCAATTACAGTGCTTTTCCGCTGGGGTATGTCCTCATCATTGGAGTGTGAATGGACACTTTGCCATATCATATTGTCCAATCACACTCATTACTCTCTCATACAGAAAAAACAAAAAAACAAAAAAACAAAAAAAAAAACAGATATCTTGCAAGTAAAATTAAATTCTGTTCAACAATTGAGGTTATAATTACTTTCAAGGTAACTTAAGCAAACATAAATCTTATTGATGTTTTTTTCTAAATAAATGATATACTTTTTTTATTAATTTAATTATTAAATGTAACAAATTCCATTTATTCAGTTATTAACTTAAAGGGGGGGTGAAACACTCAGTCAGTGTCATGTCAATCTTGAGTACCTATAGAGTAGCATTGCATCCTGCATATCTCCGAAAAGTCTTTATTTTTTTTATAATTATATAAGAAAGATGCGCTGTTCCGAGTCTTTCCGAAAAAAGCCGAGCGGGTGGGGGCGTGTCATGTGAGCGGAGCTAAATAATGACGTGTGCAGCAGCGCGCTGCAGTGAGGAAAGTGAGTCGCTCTGTGAGGAAAGTGATTCGCTCTGTGAGGAAAGTGATTCGCTCAGTGAGGAAAGTGATTCGCCCGCCGCGTGAGAAAAGTGAGTCGCTCTGTGAGGAAAGTGATTCGCTCTGTGAGGAAAGTGATTCGCTCAGTGAGGAAAGTGATTCGCCCGCCGCGTGAGGAAAGTGAGTCGCTCTGTGAGGAAAGTGATTCGCTCAGTGAGGAAAGTGATTCGCCTGCCGCGTGAGGAAAGTGAGTCGCTCTGTGAGGAAAGTGATTCGCTCTGTGAGGAAAGTGATTCGCTCAGTGAGGAAAGTGATTCGCCTGCCGCGTGAGGAAAGTGAGTCGCTCTGTGAGGAAAGTGATTCGCCCGTTGCGTGAGGAAAGTGCTAATACAGATCGACCGCCGGCCTATCAGTGGGTAAGTCAGTAGCTACTGGTTATATCACCTGTTTAGCATCCTACAAGCCAGCGCTTTGATGGGCGTAGCCTGTTGCTTTCGCTCTCTCCCTCTCTCTCTCTCACGCGCTTCCGGTAGAATTGTCCGTAAGGCCCATACAAGGAAATTCCGCCCCCATTAACGTCAAAGGGGACGCATGATCTCAAAAAACTTGCCGAAACTTATGACTAACCGGAAGTAGTATTTTTTGACAAAGAAATACTCCCATCAAACGTCCACCTTAACTTTTGAAACTTTGTCTATGTTTAGTATGGGATTCCAAGTCTTTAACAGTGTAAAAAGATCAGTATGCATGAAACAGCATTTCACCCCCCCTTTAATAATTAACCTTATTTATTAAATACCATTATACAATGCTCTTATATATCTAGCTTTGTTTGATTTTTAAATTTGAATAAATCATTTGGGTCATGCGGTGTCAACTCAAACAAATGTCCCTGGCTAAAAGAAAATATTATAATTATTTTTTTTTAGGGGTGAAAGAAATACATAAATGAAAAAGAAATCCAAACTATTAAATGTCATGGATGGAAAATTAAAGAGTTTTGTAGAGGGGGGTCAAAATTACTTTTTATTAATTTTACACAGAGATTGGTAGGTCTTTTAGTTAAATCTGTTTACTTTATCAATCTCTGTTGTATTATATGCCAAAGGTGACAGTTAAAAAATAGGAAAAAAGTATATCTTAATATTGTTTTAGAGTCTGGTTCTTATCAAACTTTTCTTTTGGTATCTTGATTTTAAAGGCCATTATATGGTACAACAAACGCCAGTGATGCAGCTCTATTAGTAAAAAACAAACAAAAACAATCTACAATCAACACTATCACAAAGCGCTATAAATATTATTTTTCCAAGTTTGCGTGCCTTTAACTTTAATAGTATTAAAGATATCCTAATTTCCTTCTAGATCCTATTAGGGGTGACCCCGAATAGTCGAAGATTCGATGCATCGATATGCGGAGCCTGATTCGACCATCGATCTCGGGTTATGAAACGAGGATCATACCATTTTGGCAATATGGGGGTGCTCAATATTTTTAAATATTAAAAATATTTTAAAATATACCATTTTAATATCTTTAAAATTCGAACACGTTCAATGAGTGTACACACACACCGGCGCCAGCAGTCAGCGCCTGTCCGTGGCGAAGTTGTTGAAAATCCTGCCGCACCACAGAGCACTTTTTCAAGGTTTTATATTAAATTTATATTATATTTCCCTCAAATCGTCAATGTAGCCTATACATACTGATTTAACCCTGTGCTACAAGATACACTCATCGTGCAGCTCTTCTGTCAGTCAATTCAAAATGGAGCTCGCGTGTATATAATGTGCGCGTCAGGAGGCGGTGTGAGATCCTGAGGCGCGGGGCTGAGCTTCGCGTCCTTCACTCCTTTAGGCACAATTGGCTTAAGAACGTGCATGTAAACGCACTCAAAGTGTTCTAGAAAGCCTTCCTCTCTAGGCAGGTAATTTTTTTTAGGTTTATTGATCAACATGTTCTTTTATATATTTGTTAGATTTTCTGTATTTCGATCGTGGCTTTAACATTGTAGCAAGTTCGATATAGTAAGGAAGGAAGAGGACACAGGGGTCGGCTGGACTGTTGATGCGTATCTTTATTTTCTCTTTCTCAATGTCAATAACACACTTCTTCGTGTGTTCTCAGTCAAACTCCTAAGCAACAATAACTTCCGGTTCGCGGCACTTCCGGCTTCCGGGTAAACTCAGTCTCTGTGTTCTCGCACCAACAGTCCGACTCTCTCTTCCTGGTCTCCGGTTCCGCTGGTGTTTTATCCCGTCTCCGCGCTCATTACTGGAACAAGAGACAGGTGTTATTGATCTGCGTCCAACCCACTCACTTACCGCTCGTCCCGCGGCCCTCTCTCCCGCTGCAGACCTCGCTGAACCACGCCCCCCTTGCCACATACCCCCACCGCCCGACTCAGGCCGGGGAGCCGTCCGGCCTGCAGCCCCCCCCCCCCCATTTCTGGAGAGGAAATCGGCCACAGCCATCTGAGCACCCGGCCTGTGGACCACCTTGAACTTAAACGGCTGAAGAGCCAGATACCAACGGGTGATCCGCGCGTTGGTATCCTTCATGCGGTGGAGCCATTGGAGAGGAGCGTGGTCCGAACAGAGAGTGAACTCCCGCCCCAGGAGGTAATAGCGGAGAGTGAGAACGGCCCATCTGATGGCCAAACACTCCTTTTCTATGGTGCTGTACTTAGCTTCCCTCTTGGAGAGCTTACGGCTAATGTACAGCACCGGCCGCTCTCCCCCCTCCACCTCCTGGGCCAGGACTGCGCCCAGCCCCCTGTCCGACGCGTCAGTCTGCAACAAGAAAGGGAGAGAAAAGTCAGGGGAGTGTAAGAGCGGCCCGCCACATAGAGCAGCCTTTACTTGGGTAAAAGCCTGTTGACACGGCTCCGTCCACTGGACCGTATCTGGTAGCCCCTTTCTAGTAAGATCAGTCAAAGGGCTGGTGAGGTCCGAATAATTTGGTATAAACCGTCTATAATATCCCGCCAGCCCCAAGAACTGTCTTACCTCCTTTTTGGTCTTGGGCCTCGGACAGGTTGCAATTGCGGCAGTCTTATCAATTTGGGGACGCACCTGCCCATGACCCAAGTGGAAGCCCAGATACCTTACTTCCACCCGCCCAATCGCACACTTCTTCGGATTGGCCGTGAGCCCCGCTCTCCTCAGCGACCTCAGGACCGCCCTCACATGCTGCATATGCCGCTGCCAATCGTGACTATAAATCACTATGTCATCCAGGTACGCAGCAGCATATGCAGCATGGGGACGCAAAATCCTATCCATGAGTCGCTGGAAGGTTGCGGGCGCCCCGAACAAGCCGAAAGGAAGCGTGACAAATTGGTGTAATCCAAACGGCGTGGTGAAAGCTGTTTTTTCTTTGGACAATGGAGACAAGGGGATCTGCCAATAGCCCTTTGTTAAGTCCAGTGTCGAATAAAATCGAGCCGTACCTAACCGATCAAGCAACTCGTCAACCCGCGGCATTGGATACGCGTCGAACTTCGACACAGCGTTCACCTTGCGGTAGTCCACACAGAACCTGACCGAGCCGTCTGTTTTGGGGACCAAAACTATCGGGCTCGCCCAGTCACTGTTGGACTCCTCGATTACTCCCATGTCGAGCATTGCGCCTAATTCGTCCTGAACTACTTTTTTCTTGTGCTCAGGCAAGCGATACGGCCGGCTGCGAACTACCACGCCCGGCTCGGTCTCGATATGGTGCTGAATCAAGTCGGTACGTCCCGGTAGGGGCGAGAACACGTCAGCGAATTCCGCCTGTAATTTCGATAAGTCAGCGAGTTGTAACGGTGAGAGGTGATCTCCCCCAGGGGCCAACGCGACTGATTGTGCTTTAATGCTCGCCTCTGGCCCGAGATCATCCTCTCCCCCGATCACCGTTGCCAACAACACCGATTCCACCTCATTCCATTTTTTTAGCAGATTGAGGTGGTATATTTGACGTGCCCCGTTCCTATCGGATCGTATCACTTCATAATCGAGCTCTCCTATCTGCCGTGCGACCTCAAACGGCCCCTGCCACTTTGACATTAATTTTGAGCTCGACGTTGGGAGTAGAACGAGCACTTTCTCTCCCGGTGTGAATTTGCGTAGTTTAGTACCCCTGTTATATGACCGGCTCTGGCGGTCCTGGGCTTGCAACAAATTCTCCCTAGATAGCCGCCCCAATGTGTGGAGTTTTGTTCGCAAGTCCATGACGTACTGAATTTCGTTTTTGGCCAACGAAGGCCCCTCCTCCCAAGTTTCTCGTAGGACGTCCAGCACCCCCCGTGGCTGTCGACCGTAGAGAAGCTCGAAGGGGGAAAACCCCGTGGAGGCTTGCGGGACCTCGCGCACAGCAAATAAGAGGGGTTCTAACCACCGATCCCAATTTTTGGCGTCTTCCTGTACGAATTTACGGATCATGGATTTAAGAGTGCGATTAAACCGTTCGACCAAGCCGTCTGTTTGTGGGTGATAGACGCTGGTTCGAATGGATTTAATGCCCAATAATCCGTACAATTCGCTTAACGTGCGTGACATAAACGCCGTGCCTTGATCAGTGAGGATTTCTTTCGGAATCCCCACCCGGGAGATTAAACGAAACAGTGCGTCCGCAACACTCTTCGCCGAGATGTTGCGGAGAGCCACTGCTTCCGGATATCGTGTTGCGTAGTCCACGATAACTAGCGCAAAACGATGTCCGCGTGCGGATCGCTCTAATGGCCCGATGAGGTCCATCGCAATTCTCTCGAAGGGGACCTGCATTAATGGTAGGGGGCGCAATGGCGCTTTTGGGGCGGCCAGTGGGTTCACCAACTGACATTCAGGACAAGACGCGCACCACCTGCGCACATTGTCATGAATGCCTGGCCAAAAAAATCGGGTCATTAAACGATTCAGCGTGGCCGCCTGTCCCAGGTGGCCCGCCATCGGGTTAGAGTGAGCCGCCTGGAAAAGCATTTCCCGGCGGCTCTTTGGTACTAACAACTGGGTTGTATCTAGCTTTGTCTGAGTGTCTTGGGTCACTCGATACAACCGATCCTTAATTATGGCAAAATAAGGATACGTGACGGGCAATGCGGGTTGGAGGGACTGACCGTCGATAGTGCGGACCTGTTGGAAAGCATGTTTTAGAGTCTCATCTTGGGACTGCTCCAGAGGGAAGTCATCGCGGTCCGAGAGAATCAGTCTCTCAACCCCGCTCGGTTCCCCTGAAGCTGTTCCCAAGGGTCCCGTATCAGTCTCGCCAACCTGCACTCGCACCGCCCCGTTCCTAGCCTTGTTTCCCCAAGCGGCATCCGCGCATAACGACCCCAATAACGCCGAAAAGGCGGGCCAATTCGTCCCCAGAATTAGCGGATGCCGGAGGTGGGGACTAACCGCCACCTCAACATTATGCTTTTTCCCCCTAAACTGTATCGTGACTGGGACAACCGGATATTCCACCACATCCCCGTGCACACACCGCACCTTAACCATGCGGCTTGTATCCAATGCCCCAGGCTGCATCAGGCTTTGATGGATCGAGGTTTGGTTACATCCTGAATCCACCAAGGCCTGATATGTACCCCCCTTGATACTTACAGGAATTTGGTACTCTCCTGCTTGATCGGGGGTGGTCCGCTGGACGTCCGGGATCCGGATCATTGTCCCGATGTCCATCCTCGGACATCGGTCCACAAAATGATCCGGATCACCGCACTGCCAGCAGGCCAGCCCAGGCTTACCCGCCACCCCTGCGGCGGGGAGTGGGTTGGAGGATGAGCGCGGAAAGGGGGCGGAACCAGAGCCATTGTCACCACCAGCCCCCAGTGGCCCCGCCCCCCTGGGCGGGACCCGTGAACTCCCAGACGGTCCAAGGCCCATCCCACCCCGGCCTCTGGGGGGGACGCGAGGAGGGCCTGGAGGGCGGGACCTGGGGAGAGGGACAGGTCGAGAGAGAAAGAGAGAGGGGGGAGAGAGAGAGGGAGAAGTTAGTGGGGGTTCGCCGACCCCCGGGCACGCCACCAGGTGGTCCTCCGCCAGGTGGATGGCCGTCTCCAGCGACGTGGGCCGGTGGCACTGGACCCACTCGGCGGTCTTCCGGGGAAGCCGAGTGATGAACTGCTCCAGCACCACCAGATCGACAACATGGTCCACGTCGCTGCCGCCGGCCAGCAGCCATCTGCGGCACTCGTCCCGGAGCTGTTGGGCCAATGCGAAGGGTCGACCGGACTCACCCCACTCCAGGGAGCGGAAACGCTGGCGGTGTTGTTCTGGGGTCCGGCCGACCCGCTGAAGTATGGCCCGCTTCAGGTCGTCGTAGTCCAGGAGGTTCGCGACCGGTAGATGTTGCGCGGCCGCCTGGGCTTCGCCGGATAGAAGGGGGATGAGGCGCACCGGCCACTGTGCCCGGGGCCACCCGCAGGCCTCCGCGGCTTTTTGGAACAGATCCACGAAGGCCTCGGGGTCGTCTTCCGGCCCCATCTTCTGGAGGGGCACGTGCACCGGTGCGCTGGCCCGCCCAGCGGCCTCGGCGCGAACCTCCCAGTCCATCCAGCTCCGGAACCGCTCGCGGTCCTCTTGCTGGCCTTGGACGATGGCCTCGAAGCGGCGCTCCTGTTCGGTCCGAAGGTCCAGCAATGCCTTATGGTGTTCCTGGTGGAGGACCGCGAGGGAGTTGATGATCTCCGCAAATGGCGAGGCGGAGGGCGTTGTCATGGCGGCGGCTCTGTCCTGCTTCCTTCCCGGGTTTCGGCACCAGTGTAGCAAGTTCGATATAGTAAGGAAGGAAGAGGACACAGGGGTCGGCTGGACTGTTGATGCGTATCTTTATTTTCTCTTTCTCAATGTCAATAACACACTTCTTCGTGTGTTCTCAGTCAAACTCCTAAGCAACAATAACTTCCGGTTCGCGGCACTTCCGGCTTCCGGGTAAACTCAGTCTCTGTGTTCTCGCACCAACAGTCCGACTCTCTCTTCCTGGTCTCCGGTTCCGCTGGTGTTTTATCCCGTCTCCGCGCTCATTACTGGAACAAGAGACAGGTGTTATTGATCTGCGTCCAACCCACTCACTTACCGCTCGTCCCGCGGCCCTCTCTCCCGCTGCAGACCTCGCTGAACCACGCCCCCCTTGCCACAAACATGTTATGAGAAAACGGTTTATGAATGTTTATCCACCACATTACCTTTTAGGCTATGTAAATCTAAATAAGAAAGCCATTGTCAGTTCGTCTGTCAGTTGGCTGGTAGTTTTTGTCGCTTTATTAAAAGTTTTTGCTGTGTGCAAAATAAAATAAAAATAGTTTTACCCTTCTGCTGACAAGTGTCGTGCCCCTCCCAACCCATTCACACACACATATAGATGATTCGACTATCGGTCGACCATAGAGAGATTCGAAAATTCTGATTCGAATGTCTAAATCCTTAGTTGAGGACAGCCCTAGATCCTATTCTTAATATACTTTTAGGGTCCTATATGGTTCAGTCACATAGACATGGGTATCCAAATGCGACTCTATGTATACATTTTCAATTTGACCCATTTGACCAAGGATATTAAGATATCTTTAATATTTCTTGAGTTACAGCCAGGGAAACTTCTAATACAAACATTTAATACAACATTAATTGCAACATTAATTGTAAACAGATTTAACTAATAGACCTTCCAATCTCAGTGTACAAATAAAATAAAGATGCTGCCATCTTTTAAAAGTCATTTTACCTCCTTGTAATTTAACAAATTTTGACCCCCCTGTACAAAGTAGTGGATTACTCATTCCATGACCTTTTCCGACAACCAAAACCGAAAATGGCATTTTAAAAGTAAATAATACGATTTTTTTTTTAGTTTCTTTGAAGCTGTGCATCTTTGGAAGTGGAGCCGCTGCCAAAGTTAGAAAACATGTTGTACGAGACTGAAACCTGATCGTTGAACACGGAAGAGTGGGGCAGCATATTTTCGGCTCATATTTTCTGCCTTTTTTTAATCTTTAAGAACTATTTTCAGAATTTTCAAAATTTCGGTGCATCTCTAGCGCTTATTATTTTTTTATAACCATTTATACTGTCACAGGTATGCTTAGCTTTAATGGACATTCAGTTTGTTTTCATTAGTCACATTTTCCTTTGTTTGATTTTCCCGCCACTCCTTTGCATCCATGTTCACATCATTGTGAGTTTTTTCTGTTCAGCTGTATTTGATTAACTACCTCGTTTGAGTTCCTATTTAAGTTCTACCTTCTCATTCACTCATTGTCTTGTCACTGTTATGTCAGATGTGTTTGCGACTACCTGTCTGCCTGCCTTTTTAAACTGATTAAACTTGTGAGATTTTTTTGAACATGATTAATCTGTCCTCATCTGTCTGCCTGCATACACTGTTACACATACAAAGGCGGTTGAGTGTGTAAACGTGTACCGCTTGGTCTGTGGTGCAGCATATGTAATGTGCTAGATGACAGCAGCTCTGATTTGGTGTCTAAAGTGCAGTATTGACTATTTATTTTAGATGTTGTAAATATGATAATGCGAATCACTGCTAGAGGGAAGAGGCTGTTGTGTCTGTTGTTTCAAACAGGTGATGGCTAGAGTTTTAGAGATCACTAGCTATTATTTCTGATGGCTTCCTCGACCTCAAAGATGTTAAGAAGAGACCATTTCCACTGAAGGGATGGCGTGCTGAAGTTGGCATTCTTTCTGTGCGATGAACGGCTTGTGGCAGATTGTTATGGGTGAAGTGAGGGATGATTAGTGTAGAACTACCACATTCAGGCTATGAGTTTACCTCCTACTCAAGGTAGTGTTTTGGTTGTAAAGCTTATTGTTGGATTCCAGATTGTTGGGTTGTTGTGACAAGAAATAAAGCCGCATTTGACCTCTGATGTGAACTGTCCTGTCCAAGTTGAAGAACCAAAACAGGGTATAGCATGGACTCTTGAGTTGTTTCAAAGTAGGTCAGAACAAGTTGCTCAATTGTCGATAGGACCACCAAATGGTCATGAGTTCGTATTCATTAAAGTTTCTTACTGCCCCTGGGAAGTAAAACAATAGCTGATCTTTTGCAGGGTGAAGCAGGTCCAGCAGGTGGCAAAGAAAGTCAGGAAAACCTGTAGTTGGTCAGCATTGTGCTTCAAGGACTGTCATCATCTTCCCTCTGGAGAATTGGGGTCTGGTGGCCTCCCTTTTGTTCTTGAAATTTTCTTGGTTATATGCACAGATGCACAGAGACAGAGTTTGTTAATTTTCTTCATGCACCAAATGTATTTTGTCTTTTACGAGCCGGTTTGATAAATGGTTTTGTAAACCAGCCTGAATCTTATTCTGTTGAATTTCTAATGGGATTAGAGCTGTATTATGAAAAAAGGTTGTTTTTGGAGAACATATTGCTTGTTGTCTGGAGGTCAGCGTGAATGTGCAGTATATCTTGTTCCTTCCTCTGTCGTCTCTCAAAGGTCAGCACTGTGATTAACCTAAGGTCAATTACACCCATGATGCTGCACACAATCCGTTAGAATGCATTAGTTTGGGCATAAGTGCAAAAGACAACTAGCCTTACTGATTGGAGGTGATCCTTTAGTTCCTTCAGCAACTCTGCTAATATGTTGTGTATATCGCCAACTGTCAGTTATTGCTCCCCTGAGTCTTTAGAACAATATTACGACTAATATTAGTTATTGGAATGAGTTGTAATTAACACAAAACCAATTGAGTTCATTATAAAGCTCTTCCCTCTGTATTTCTCTGCAAACAGTTGGTGTCTTCTCATCTCAGGAGCACACTAGAGAATGTGTCAATAAATGCCTTACACAGTCAACCTCTCTTTACAGAAAATAGCATGTATATCTTTACTAGCGATGGACATATAGAATAGATTCATTGCATCACTGTTAAATAAGTGGCTGTCATAGAGACTTGTCATTGGGTATCTGCTGTGAAGAGCCTCAGGTGCATATGCTCATGGTCCATGGGGAGAACGGAATCATGGGATTGCTTATGAAATCATTCCATGGTTGTACGGCCATCATAGCTGCTGTTTTCCTCCAACATGTCCTGGAATATTCATGAAGTTGCACTAGGGTATGTCTAAGGAGACCTGTGAGCAGGGAAGAGAAGCATTTCTGAGCTTGTAGGAACATGCTTGAGAAGGAAAAATGGTGACTTTGAATTGCTTTTTCATGTATTTGCACGCATTATTGATTTATTGACCTTCTGTCAGGACAAGGTGGTTTGAAGACAGACTAGGGCCAATTTATTCACTCCGGTGAGAGGGAAATGAGCTTAGCTCTGCCATGCTGACCGAACTGCTTTACGGTTGGCGTTGATTAGCGGGAATGAGCTATTTCAATGCTGTGAGAGTCTTGTTCATTAGATGATATGTGGTACGTTGACTCTTAGCATCCTGCTATGTAGTTTAGTAATGAGAAACTGAAACATCTTAAAAGTTACAGACAGCATTTTATTCTAGGATATAACCGGGCAAATGTAAACCTTTAAGAACTGGTCATTGATTAAACTTCAGATGTCCCAGTCAATGTCCATAGTGGTGTTGTTATGGCCCTGATTCAAATGTTTCTCTCTCTAAAGTGCCTCTTAGAAGCAGAATGTGCTCCGAAGCCTCATGCCGTACTTTGTGTAGAAGAACGATTACGTCTAAGCGTTTTAGAAAGGTGGTCAATACTCGCTTCATAGTGGAGGTGTATTTACTGTAAGACCTTTGTAAGGAAAGAGAGACCTCATGAATTATGTATATGTATAGAGCTCCCATTTCTCTTCTGAGATATGGGATAGAAAATGGATCTCTTTCTTAAGTAAAGAGTAGGGATACTCCTGGGGCGAGGAACTCTACCTTTACATTAGTGGGCCTGTCTGACTCGGATTGAGTGCTGGAAGATCCATACAACGCCTTATCCAAAGTTCACCCAAATGTTTCCCTTTTTAAAATGACAAATGCATACTTTGGCCACCTGCTGGTATGGAGAGTTGTGTCCTCTCACACAGATGCAAAAAAATGTTAGTGAGCTGGCTGTTGTTTTAGTCTTTGCTGTGTATTTAAAGCACTCATGTTTGGGACAGAAGACAACGACGTGAGGCGACACCACAGTCTTTTACCACTAGACCCTTGGCGTCAGTTTGGTGTGTCTGGGCCTTTAAATGGCTGAATAAATGGCATATGGGTTTATAACGACATATGGGTGATGTAATGAAGTTCGTGGATGGAAGGAAGGAGGCGGGAACCGGCGAACGTTCAACAACATTTATTAATTCAAAATAAATAAACAAAACGAAAGTAAAACCGCGGGCAGCCCCTCACTGACGACTGCCCGCAAACACACAAAATAAAACGTGGGCAGCCCCTCACGGACGACTTCCCACAAACACATAATAACACGTAAAACAAAACATAACATAAAGTCCAGGCCTGGTCCTCTCTCCTCTTCCGCAGCCCTTGCTCCTCCTTATATGCTCCCGTCACATGGCCGCGAGACGAGACCGGTGTGCCACGCAGTTGGCACTCGTGAACATTAATCACCGGCCCGCTCTCGCGGTCCCTCGCCCCACTGCCTGTCACACCACAGGTGACTTAACGATCAAATTTACATTTTGGTATTATGGCATATTTTGGGTGCAAACTACAGTATTTGTTTATTTGAACACATTTCACATTGCTTTTAGTGACGTTTGAAATGACAGATAATATTGTTGGAACTACCCTTTTTGTGATGTGGTCGAGTCCAAATTAAGTTTTGTCATTTAAGTTTTAGAAGCTGTTTGTACGGCCTCCAACCTTGTTTGAGGCCTTTTTCTTATTGTCTCCCTCTTTCTCTTATGGTTCCATTTCTGTTTCTCTCTTACCTTCTCACTTGCTCCCTCTATCTCTCTCTCTCTTCAACTTGCTTCCTCTCTCTATATTATTAAGAGCGGAGCTGGTGACTTGAGATAAGTGGTCACTCCTGGAGGCGTCTACAGGTGAGGGCACTCTTTTATTTGGTCAAGATGGATGGTTTAAAACATTTCCCTGAAAGTAGCAGTCAGCATTGCAGTGTTGCCACTCTTTAAAATGCTTTTGTCTGATAAGAGCTCCTGCATTAGTGCAGAAGGCTGGGTCCAGTGTTGGTGCCCTTGTAGTGCTTCAAAATATTTCAGTCACTTAATTCATCACAGCCCTTATAGTTCAGCAGCATAAAAAAACTGACTTTTACCTCCCCAATCCAACGATAACCTATTTTTTGTGCTTCTATTTTATTTCCAGATAATAAAACTTGCATTATAAAATCTCTCTAACTGTGAGAGGGCCATATACTTTAAGAATCAATGTCAAGTCGATACGAGCATGTAGAGTAAATGTCACTTTCTGCTCCTGTTTGGTGGTTGTGAAGGACGGAATTTGCAGTATCGTGACAGTGTCAGTTGCTCAGTTGTTCCAGCAGAAGATCCTTCTCCTGTTTTGTTCGTTCAGTTGTCATGCGTCTCATGTTTCCTGGTCTTTGATGATGTCATAATGCGTCATTTACACAAACCTGTCAGCTCTTACCCTTTGTTGTACCTCAGTCTTTCAATCGATGCCACTTCATGCTTGTACACATCACCCAAAGTCTATTTTTACAGAGATGAGAAGACATATGCGGGTAGAACAAGTTGTACAAGCAACGTTTTGTATGGAGTCTCCCTGAATGGATGTTGGCAACCACAGGTGCTACACTGCAGCTAATAAAAGACAGACTCACAGATACACTGACTCTCTTGGAGTTTTAGCTATCACTCTGTCTATAGTTACAGTTTCACACTGCCATTTATGAGTACATTTAGCCTGGCTATTGCTTCAGTGAAATGTTCAATATATTTAGCGTTGGCTGGTGCGATACACAAGCTCGATTGTGTCCTGAAATGTGGTAATGCATCTGCCAAGCATAATGTTTCTAACAAAAAGCCGTATTTTAGATGATGCGCTTTCACAGTTTGCCTTCTAGTGGTAGTCAATTTGTCAGTATATTTACAAAAGTTGATCAAGGGTTTAACCCTTTGAGAGTAGTATGGGTTTGTATCCATGTGTGATTTAGATGACTGTCTGTTTAAGGCCTGATGGACCAGCTGTGGTGTCTGGCTGTCAGTTTCATGCAGATGAAGAGTTCATATAGTAATTATCTAAATAATTAGCTTGTCTCATAGGAAAGTAAGTTTGTTCTACTTCAGGCAATCCTGTCTCTTTGGTCTCTGCCGTCTGCATGGCATCTGTCCTAATGGCACAGTTCCATATATCTAAAAAAAGCTATTTGTTATTGTGCTTGATTATCAATCTAATAAATAGGCAATAGACACCGGAAAACACATCCTGAAAAAAAAAAAAAAAAAAAAAAAACATCTTCAGATGTGTTTATTTAAAGGTGAAGTAAGTTCTCTGCCTTTAGTGGCACCAAACAGAATAGTGTTTTAAAGGAGTGGCTCCGTTTTTCTTTCTTTCTAGGCTTCGTTGTGTTTATGGGGCGCATTATAACATGTCTTAATATTTTTTTTTTTTAAAAACGCCCTATTTTTCTTATATTTTACCTTTATTCCACATCGCTGTCTCCACAGTCCTTTGAACGGCTCGTTTGCTTCCTGCTTCTATGAAGCCCATCCCTCCGAAAAGTGCAATGGTCTTAGATTGGTTAGATGGCCAAATGCAGTTTCCTGTATTTTTATTGGATGAAGTTCCAAGCACAGTTTCCGGAAACGCCACACCCCTTACCATTACGGGCAGAAGTCACATCTGCGGTAACTAGCAAGGGTTTATGATGTCACCAACCCGGGAAGAAACTCGCTGTAGTCCAAACCGGCCGTTTTAGTAGGCAATAAACTGCCATAACTTTAAAAGACAATATCACCATTTGCATTAAACTTTCAGTGCTGTAAATTTGCAGATACTGTTTTTGCTCAAGCGGCAACATTACACACTGACTAATGTTAAAAAATCGAAATCACATACAACACCACCCCTTAAATGCATGATTCTCAATTGCCCAGACAAAAAAATAAAAAATAAAATACAAAATACAAATAAATTTGCTGCTCAACTAACAGCATTAGAAAGAAAAGCAGGATGGGATTTGATTTTATGGATCAGGAATTGATTGCATTGTGAAAACAATAAAGGTGCTCAATGTCAGTCAAAGAGATTTCAGAGGTGAAGCAATTTATTACTTTTCAATGGATTATGAAGACATTTTTTCTTCTTTAGATTAATGTGCACCAGTATATTATTCACAATAAAACAAATAACATGTCTTCAGAAATTAAAAAAGAATACATTTCAGAAGTGTCTGGAATCTTTAGTTATTTATGGGTGCAAATTATTTAAAAAAAAAAAGACAAAAAAAGAAGTAAACCGAACAGATACAGGGCACTTATCTCTGCCTATGACTGATGACTATCTAGTAACAGTCAGCGTTAATGCTTTAACGAAGCCAATCGATTTGAGATGGCTGGCTGTGGTGCTGCTCTTCGGCAGGCCCCCATATCGCCCAGTTGATGCTGATGATGTCTTATCAATAAGCGAGTTAACTGTGACTTATCACTTTGTGGTTTCACCAGTATTTTCTGACATTTTGCCACTGTTTTAAATAAAGACAACACAGCTGAGGCTCTGATGGAGGATTACGGAGCTTAAAACAGTCCATAGATGTAAAGGATCCACATTTGGCCTTTATACAGACCGGCCTGTCAATAGCCCTTAACCTCAGAGATCTGCTGCTTTCATGCCAGGTTGGCCCATATATGAAGTGTTTTAGGCAGATAGTCCTTCAGAATGCCCCATTTTTCACTCTCTTGCTCTGTCTTTCCTTTGCACACATACATAGTTTTGGCCTTTTGAGATTTGGGGCACTGCTTTCCAAATTGACTTTTATCAAACTGTCTCAGGGAAGTAGTCTTTGTGGGTGGGCGGCACTCTATTGTTCTCCTGCATGTAGTAAAGAACGAAAGAGGAGCTGTTTAATATATTTTCTGCTGCCGTCAAAACCCCTGCCAACTTCTGGGCAATTCTATTTCTTTCACTCCACCACAATTACACGTAGACAGAGAAGCAAACCAACAGCTTCCCCAATGATTCTCCCAAAATTCTCTTCATCGTAAGGCAAAAAAGATTATACATTATGTCTTTTTCCTTAAAATATAATTATGCTACAGTAATGCATTTATTGAGAATAATGGTATTTACAAACAAACGGAAAAATTTGCATTGTTAATGAGAATTCGAAAGGACGGTATTCTTTAATGAAAATAATAACTACAAAAAAGCTTGAATAATTATTATTATAACTTGTTTTTGTGTTTTTTATGATGTGACCTGGACATTTATTTGTGACGTACACTCAAACAAACACACACTGGCATATGATATTGCTTTAAATCTGATTGTTTTGTGCAGAATTAGATATTGTGGATTAGAGGTCCTGACCCTTTCATTATACTAAGAGGGCCTTAAGATGAGATGGATCTAGGAAAAACATACTGTGCTACTTTAAACCTCTTGCATGCCGGTCTCGGTATTATAAACCTGGAGTGTTTAATCTCTTGTCTCATGTAAAAGCATCTTTACTAATATCTTCATAAGCTGCGTGGTGGCCTCAAAGTAAACAGCTGTGAGAAATATTACAGAAGCGGTTGGGTAGACATGGGCTGAAACTGTGCTGAACGTTTGAAGTAGGGCTGTGCAATATATTGAAATTATCAAATAATCGCAATATGCATATGGCAATGGCACGCAATATCTGAATGATTTTAATAGGTACTTTAACATTGTGAAAAGTGTACATTTTAGGTTGACACATGTTGTTTCATGTTAAAAAGAGTTACTGAACGCAAAAGTTGCGAAAACAACTCCTTGCAGTCTCGCGCTGTCTGACATACACACCGAAACGTGCGCGGAAGTCCTCCACCCCTAGTTCAGGAGTCTTTGTTTACCTGAATGTTCTTGATGTTCAGTTTTAGGCTGATATAACTACTACCAAGTCAAGAAAATAGTTGTTGGTATTTAAATAGTTGCATTATATTTTTGGTTTGCTTGCACTGTTAAAACTGTATTGTCAGATGTGTGACACATTTTTGTTGTAGCGATGCTTTCTTTTCCCAGAAAGATTGTAAAACACATAAATTGTATCATTCTCAGTTTTAAATAATTTTTTAAGATATTGTTTAAATAGATTTTATACACTAATAGCAAAATCATATCGCATATTGAATATCGCATTTTTTAACAAGGTATTGCATATCACATTTTTCTTCAATATCGCACAGTCCTAATCTGAAGCTTTAAATTGTTCCCTGATGACATCTGATCGAATGTGGAAAATGTTCACTCGCTTAGCATGTTGCAATGCATTCTGGGATTGGCTGAACTGGAGAGAACGCATTCGATGTCACCTGATTTTGTCCAAAATGCTGCCTACTGTTTGGAACAGCCTTTGTGTTGAGTGTGCATAAAAAGTAACTTGGGTTGGTAACTTTGGTTTCGGAACAGATCGTCTTCCTGCCACGGATACGTTGTTGTCTAGAATTATAATCTCCTATAAGCTTCTTATAGTTTACTGTAAAAGAAACCTCCTGTCATGATATCAGCCTCGCCTGTCATCCAGAAACACAGGTAGAGCTTCTGTGCTCTGACGTGTTCATTTTTGCAGGGACAGCGTGATCACCCCTCTCTAATATACGTCCGCAGGGATGAAATCTGGAACTTCCAGACTGGACTAATTGGCTTGGAGGCAGATATGCTGGGTAGCGCTGACAGCAGAGGCTTCTCATGCTCCTTTCATATTGAAGAGACTGGACCCCAGCAGCAAAGTTCCGGGACTGCTGTAAGCTATGATCTACCTACTGAGCCAACTTGGCAATTAGTCTACGAAGGTTATAGATATTCTACAACAGGATAGCATCAGTGCTCGAAGTCCCCTAATGGACTTCCATCCTTAAAACAACTTCTTTTACAATTCAAATCTTCGTTTCTGTCGGTTTTCTTGCTGTCCTCTAATGAATGTTTTCTGTATTGTGATGGGGTTTAAGCTACTCTTTTAACAAAATAGGTACACAACGTGTTAACTAGATTTAATATAGCTACTTTTTGTATATAAGTAAGCATTATCTTAATTGTATAATAAATGATGAATATAGGGCTTCCCCTGATTTAAGTTTTTCCTAGTCGACTGTTATTGTTTAGTGGGGGGAGAAATATTAAACCATAATGAGCATTTAAAGTAAAACTAACCATTCATTCATACACATAAAGCTTGCCGCAGTAACAACAGCAAACATCACATGAGTTTGTCCACATTGTTGTGGAGACAGCATGTCTTGGTTACAATAAAGCTGTAACACCGACCTTTGAGAAGATCATGGTAACCCACTAGTAATGACTCAAGTGTTACCAAATCCTTCGGAAGGAATTACTATCCAAAACTTTACAAAATCGTACAAAAACCTCAAAAGCATACAATAATTTGTTGTTGACTTTAGTAAAACTTGAGTCATTACTAGGACTGGGTAAAAATATAAATTTCTCGATCTTAATCGATTCCCATCTTTACGAACATCGATTCTTAAATCCCAAGAATCGATTAGTCATCCTGTTTTCAGATGAATAAACAGAACATTGTAGTGCACCTCCTATCCATTAAATCGCAATAATCTTTGTGTCTCTGTATCAGCACAGAAAACCTGTATCATGTCATATGGAATCGGTCAATCAGTGTTTAAACCACGGAAAGGCGTCAGTAAAACAGCTTGTGAACAATGTCATGTAAAGTTAAATTTTCCTCAGAAAAACCACATACAGTGTCAAGCAACTAGTTAGTTAGCTAGAAAAATGTACTTCAGAGAGGGGCATTTTGGTAAATAATTGCCCCATATCACATATTCATTATAATTTTTAATGCTCTTAAATATTTAATTAATGTATGAATAATTCTTTTTTTGCCATGAATTTGCCATGTATGGTACCTGATATATATCCAAAATAATCGATATTGAATCGGAAATGTGAATTTTTTGTCAATACCCAGGTTTAGTCATTACGATCTAAAACTTTAAAATGACTTCTCTCATTACTAGAGTAGAGAGTTATCATGTTTTTCACTTTAGAATTGAATTCCTTCTGAAGGATTTTGTAATGCAATACTTTTTAGTAATACCCATTATTAGTGGGTTACCATGACCTTTACTTTCGTATGAATTATACACTCTTATAGGTATTCTATATAGAACCCTTTTAAACAGCCAAAGGGTTCTTTCTTGTCATTATAGAACCCTTTTAAAGTAAAGGGTTCTTTGGAGTTGAGTATTCTATGGTTCTATATAGAACCCTAATTAACCTAATGAAGTGTACTCAACTCCAAAGAACCTTTTATGCTAAAAACGCTCTAATAAGGCTTCCAAATACATAGCGCTGATAGAACCTTTTCTTCTAAGAGTGTACTTTACAATGCATTATTCATGGTAATTATGAACTTAGTTCTCTGGGAGTTATGAAAAAAAGTATTTAATAGTAGCAAATAGACTAAGCACTATTACTTACCAATTAGTTTCTTGTTAGTCAATAATAGTTACTGGGATGTTAATAGATTACTCTTTTGTTCCTGTGTAGTTAGTCATTAATGATGGAACAGTATTCTAAAGTGTTACCTTAAGATTTCTATTTCAAATAAATGCTGTTCTTCTGAACTTTATCTTCATCAAAGAATCCTAAAAAAATGTATCATGGTTTCCACAAACATATATGACGCAGCACAACTGTTTTCAACTTTAATGATGAAAAGAAATGTTTCTTGAGCAACAAATCAGCATACTAGAATGATTTCTGAAGAATCATGTGACACTGAAGGAAATTCAGCTTTGCCATAACAGGAATAAATACAATTTTAGAATGTATTAACATTGAAAAGAGTTATTTTAATTTTAATATTACCGGTTTGAACAGTTTTTTATCAAATAACTAAGCATAAAAGACTTCTTTCAAATTCCCCCCAAAAAAACACACACACATACACACACACAAAACGTACTAACCCCAAACTTTTATGTACACATACCGGACAGATATATTTGGCAATTGCATCACATTGTGAACAAGATAAAAAAACGTGTCTCATGAACCATACATCCTATTCCGTTACATTACGTTTTGTCAAGCTGTTATTGAGCACATCCTATGTGAATACCCACTATGGCTGAATGTACAATAGATTGGGGCAAAAATAATCAACAATGTAATGTTTTCTCATGCTTTCACTGATACTCATTGGGAAAAAATTGCTTGGTGGAAAATTGGCACTCTTTTGAAAACAGCTGTGCTGTAGTTAGTAGCTTCATTACATTTATTTAAATACTGATAAAGAACAGAGGCAGATGAAAGACAGGCTCATTCATGATTTTTAGATATACACCATACTGGAATGGATCTGACACCAATTGGCATCTCATTCAACCTCATTGTCTCAGTAGGATGCTTAAAGGAAGTCATGGGAGAATTTGCTTTTATTCTGAATTCAGCTGTCTATACGTTTGCTCCCATTGGCTTATGCTGTTTGCGTTTCTGTCTATTTCATCTACATGTAATGGCGTCAGAAACCAGTTCACACAAACACTTCCATCTGTGTCAAATTAGCATAGCAAAGCGTGACCATACAAAGCTATCCAAACAGTGTGTGACAGTTCTAAGTATGTGCACACAGCAAGGAATCAAGAGGTTACACACTGCCTTTGCTCTCTCTTTCACAAGCGCTCTTTCTTTTTCTTTCATTTCTCAGTCTATAAATTCCAGAGCATGCTTGACTACACTTTGCATAAGCATATCCTCCCTGGGCTACTCACAAAATGTAACATGGAAATGTAACATATTGTGTGTTTTAAATAATTGTGATTCATGATTATTATTAATTCATAAAAAAATAAACTAAATAAGAAGTATTACTAATGCAATAACATTGATTGATTGATTTTTATAGTAATTATTATTAATATAATTATTTATTTTTAATAATAGTATTACTATTATATTTTACACAAAAAATCAAGGTTCTATTATAAAATACAAAATTATGACAGAAATCCGTGACAGTAATTTCAGTAATTTTACAGTTTTTACCCAAAATAGATTTTTTTGAGCATTAGTAATGTATAGAATTTAAAACCAATGACTGTGGTGTGGCAAGCAGCGGGGCGAGGGACCGCGAGAGCGGGCCGGTGATTAACGTTCACGAGTGCCAGCTGCGTGGCACACCGGTCTCGTCTCGCGGCCATGTGACGGGAGCATATAAGGAGGAGCAAGGACAGCGGAAGGGGAGAGAGAAATCCAGGCCTGGTCCTCTCTCCCCTTCCGCTGTCCTTGCTCCTCCTTATATGCTCCCGTCACATGGCCGCGAGACGAGACCGGTGTGCCACGCAGCTGGCACTCGTGAACGTTAATCACCGGCCCGCTCTCGCGGTCCCTCGCCCCGCTGCTTGCCACACCACAATGACATTCTAGGAAATCCCTTACATGGATAAAATAAATCCAGAGATCGCTGCACCTAAATAACCGATATAGACGTTTTGACTAAAATATTAAGACAATGAACAGACAATCACAACAATATATGAGAGATTTGTGTTCTTCTAGACATCTCCGGTATTTTCATAAGATATAAAGTATATTTATTATGCAGTGCTAATTGACAGTCTTTTTCATTGAACAGAATACTATAAAATATAATTTCTGCCTTCAAAACTGTATTGCACATGTGCGACTAAATGTCTCTCTAATGTAGAGAACTCTAACTGTAGTCATCGCACAAAAAAAAAAAAAAATGTTGTTGCATGTGTGACTTATAGGCTTATGTCACTTTACATCCCTGATCATGTGATATGCTAATAAGCTCATGTAGGTGTCATCATAAAAGATGATTCTGACTTATTTTTGTAGCTTAGTTTCAATAAATATGGTAACTGAGGCAGAAGCTTAGAGTTCTGAAGGCTACAGTATGTTTTGTTAGTAAAATCAAGGAAAACACATTCCCTGTGACATGTCCCCTTTAAGAGGCTCGGCAGAACGCCGACTGAGGTCCTCATTAGCAAGTCTAACAAGGTCACAACTAGCCCTTTATTTGTTTCTTTTTCTGACATAATGCGCCAGTGTCCAAGTAGAACTGAGAAAATGAGATGCTGTTTACAATCTGGGGCATCATGGGATCTGTTCGCACCTAATAAGTGAGTCAAAAAGAATAATTGCTAGCCAGCCAGCTGCCATTATTGTCTATTAAGTGTATTGTGGTCGGCGGTACGGCGCGTCTGAATGCTCCGCCGTATGTAATGAGCTGTAATCCTGTCTGGCACGACTTAAAAATGTCCACAGCTGGGCCTGCTCTATTGCAGAAGTTCTCGTGCTGATCATAGCCAAATATTACGGGAGGGGAGATTAGTCAAGGTGCAGGGTGCTTTTTAAATAAATAAATAGTGGCAAGAGAACAGAAGAAGGAGAATATCAGTCTTAGACAGCAAGAAACAGTATGAGAGAGAGGGTCTCGGGTGGTCAACCTCTGAAGACCCTGCACTCTTTGAAGGCCTCATTAGCTGGTGTTATCTGTGCATTGACACTACCCCGCGTACCTGAGGGGCTACTGTGTGCAGCTTGCGTCTTGGCCGAGGCATACAAGGCTGTTCCGATGAAATAAGACTTTGAAGTTGATTTTTCCATTTGAAGAACTATCCATCAGGGATTTTATTTATTTCCAATTTCTCTCTTTTCCTTTTCTTTACTTTTTTTTCTTGCTCCTCAAGGCTACAGGCTTCTATGTAGGTGGGGAAGAAAAAAAATCGCTCTTTGTTTTCTATTTATTAGGATATGATCTCCAGCTGAGACAATCAGAACCTCTGTGTGGTTTGTTAATAATTAATGCGGCCAAATCAATCTGGAAAGCCCAGAGTTAGATGTCGCTCTCAGAGAGAAGTAGATGAGAAAAGACGGATCCGTAGTGGCGATGGTCTTGGCAGCCACATCGGTTTGGAGTGGTCCAGACTTTGGCCTGCTCTTCTGCTGTATTGCACGCTGGAAGTTTTGGATTTGTTCTAGAAGTTAATTTCAGGATGTTTTAGGGCTCCTCTAAACAAGACATCAATGAATCAGAAACCAAGAAAGCACATGGTACATACATGTATTATTAGTGCTCGGAAACTTTGCCATTTCAGGCTCGATAAACACCCACTTACGTGTTATTTTAACTTTTTTTTTAATGGCTTCAAGCCTTTTTGCTGCTGTCTTTTTTCAATTATAGAATTTCTCGCAACATCTGACTCTACATGAGGCGGAATTAACGAGAAGCGTATAAGTGTGTGCGTGTGTGTGCAAAAAGAGCAAACTAACACGAGAGCGGTGGAGATGCAATCACATCATCCTGTCTATAATCGCCAAACTGTAGGACTGGAATTTATATTTCTATTTTCTTCCCTGCATCGCCCTTTCTTTAATGTTTTCAGACAAACAGTTGGCACAAATGAAAGCTGAGTGGTTTCTATTTTTGAAGAGGTTTACATTTATGCAATTGGCAGATGCATTTATCTTACAGTGCATTCAAGCTGCAGATTTTATCAGCACATGCATTCCCTGGGATTCAAAGCAATGACTTTGCCATTGCTAGCGCCATGCTACAAGGCTAATTCATTTGAATGACTAGAACTCAAAGAATATACAATATTGGTATACTTAAAGGTGTCATGAACTGGCTTTTAAAATTTTTTTGTACTGTTGTCTGAGGTCAACTTATGATGTTCGTGTGGTTTTTACATTCAAAAACATCATCAAAAACATCATAATTAATAAGTAATAGGCTATTTTCTACACTGGTTTTGAGGCTCTCTCCAAAAAGCTGGGTTTGGATGGGCGTGACACACTGGAGACTTTGAAGTAAACGCCCACGGCTAGGATTGGATAATATTTGCATATTTAATAAGCTTAAACTCCCCTGTCAGTTCACATGAGAGAGGAGAGATTGAGGGAGAAGCGGCAACCGGAACGATTTTCTCGATCACAGTCTTTATCAAACAGACACAATGTTTTATTTCTCATCGACACGCGATTGATTGGACTATTATTTTTATATTACACGTAGCCCACGCGATCGGAAGATATAAGCATAAACCGTGCGCACACATAGACGTTCAGCGCGCACTGCGCCCTTCAGATGTCAACTCGAGAGAGAGAGAGAGAGAGAGAGAGAGAGAGAGAGAGAGAGAGAGAGAGAGAGAGAGAGAGAGAGAGAGAGAGAGAGAGAGAGAGAGAGAGAGAGAGAGAGAGAGAGAGAGAGAGAGAGAGAATAGCAGAACAAGAAAGGAATATTAATGAGATTCATCGGCCTGCCGGGCTTTGCGAGTCCTGGCACATACATGTCTGAGTTCAGCGTGCTAAAGGTATGCTCTGTTAGACATGTACACATAAGCAAAACAATCTATAACAATGCAATATAAGGTAGACTTAAAATTGGCAAAAATGTATGTACTCACCAATGTCGCTTTAAACATTTTCATTTAACTTCAGAACGTAAATGAAGATATTTTTCAAGAAACCAGAGAAATATTTCTCTACCTCCATATAAAGTCCATTCCTCTCAAACTTAAAAGTTAAAAAAAAATGTCATAACGGCATCGTAAAAAAAATAAAAAATAAAATAAATTGAGTGGTCTAATCCAAATCCAAGTCTTTTGAAGAGACACGATGGTTTTATAAAATGAACAGATTTGCAACGATGTGCATACTGTAGTAAACCCATAAATTCAAATGAGTAAATGCAGAACTAACCATTTACAGTTTGGGAAAAGTCATTTTGCCACGCTTTCTTGCAATTAGAACTGTGACTGATTGCATTGATCCTCTCAAGCACGTACTGCTGGAATGACACTCCTAAAAGTAGAGGCGCAAACATTAAATCACCATATCACATTTAGTTTTAGTAGTATGATTATTCAAAGTGTTTTAGATGGGTTATTCTTATATGTATAGTGCAATAATTGCAGGAGAGACAGAACATAGCGAGCACCGGGACTGTGTGCGTGCACCACGAGTACTGCGGGAGAAAAAAAAAAGGTTTAGTTTAGTTTCAGTGACATTATTACATTAAACTACTATAGGCTATATAATGTTGAATATATTGTATAGTAATGCAATGGGGGAATATTAGTATCCTGATAAAAATATTATAATAATACTATTCAAATAATAATAAAAAAGTAATAATACAAAAAAAAAACATATTTTCTTTATGTTTTCTTAAAATAGAATAAATATCGTATTGTGAGATCAGTATCGCTATAGTATTGTGCCAGGAGTGTATTGTTACACCCCTAATAGCTATCAGTGTTATTTTTTAAGTATGTACTATTCTAGTGTCTATTTAGCTTTTATTTATATTTTTTCATTTTCATAATTTAAGTATTTTAAATGTAAACTTTAAAATGAAAGTTGAAGTTTTTCCATCTATTATTTGTTGTATTTTATTTCAGCTTTAGTTCATTTATTCATCACCAAAATGTTTTAATTATTTCAATAATTACTCACACTCATGTCGTTCAAAGCCAATAAGACTTCTTATTCTGAATCTTTGGAACACAAATCCAGCTCTTTTTAGTGAAATCGGAGAGATTTGACAACCTATGCAACTACCACTTTCAAGCCCCAGAAAAGTATAAAAATCCAGAAATCCTAAATTTAAACCTTGCACAAAAAACAAGACATAATTGAACACTTTATTTACAAAATGTTCATCTCCAACACACTTTCACAAGAGCAGAACGATGCATGCATGTTGTGTTGACGCGAAAGCGGACGTTGCATAGCCAGTCAATGGATGGACAGAAAACTCTCAGGTTTCATCAAAAAGATCTTCATTTGTGTTCCAAAAATAAACGAAAGTCCTATGGGGTTGGAACGACATGAGGGTGAGTAATTAATGGTATTTTTTGGTTGAACTAACACTAACACGTCAATAATGACGAGCTGAGATGGACAATCGTGGACAATTTCAGTCGATAGAGCATTTTATTGTCAAAACATACACAATATGTTTGATTGGTTTTGCCATTAGAGAATGTTTTTTATGTTTTATTTGTATTTTCTTGTGGTTCACAGAGTTATCCTTAAGCACAACTCTTAACAAGAAAATGTGGCTTGCTTTTTAGTGGTACACTAGCATACAGACAGCCCTAAAGCTAACAGTAAAAGGCCATAGAACTCCATTTTAATTTCATAGTTTCTGGTTGGTTATGCAATACTCCTCATCCTTTCGCTGTTAAATGACTGTGTCCATACAAAAGTGAAAATGGATTCTAATTTAAGACAGAAAACAATTATTCTTAGAGTTGGCTCTGAAAGAAAACAAGCATTGAGATTTCATGCACGAGTCTTTTTACAGTAGCCAATTTCCATGACAATGTGACTGTCATACTCAAAGCTGTTGTTTTGGTTTACCTAAAACAATGACAGCAGGATATTGTCGAGATGCAAATTTGCTCTGCTCCATTTGGGAATGCCCTCTTTGAAGTCCTCGCAGCCTTTCTGAAGTGATTGTATGAGGAAACAGAGCCTTAATGGAATCCCCTCCTCTGAGTATAGAGCGATGCCCATCTAACCTTGAACTTCCTGTGATGATCTGTCTGACCTGATTGTACTGTGATTAGATAAGGATTTAATCTGCCACACATATGCACACGCCGTCAAACAATCAGGACTCTTGCTCTCTAACAAACACATGCATCCATCCTGCTTTCATCTCTCTCTCTCCGGCCCTCCATAACACCAGCCTTTCTCTCGGCTCTCCTCACCCCTCCTTCCCTCTTCTCGCTTTCCGTCAGTTTTCCTCCAGACATGCTGGAAATACAATAACAACCCAGCGAGAGGCAGGATGTAGTATATCCAGCAGGAGAGGAAATGGATGATAGAATATAATCCATCTAGTGCACTTAAAACTTCACACACCGGTTGTATTTTCATGCTTTATGGGGACTTTCTAGACATAGTGATTTTTATACTGTACAAACTCTATATTCTACTCCCAAACCCTAAACCTACCCATCACAGAAAACTTTCAGCATTTTTTACTTTTTTTTAAAACGCATTATTTAGTCAGAGTTTTAAGCCATTTTCCTCATGGGGACCAAAAAATGTCCTGACAAGGATTTCAGATTTGCCAAATTTTGGGCCCATTTTGTCCTCACGGTACAATGAACCGTGCCTTACACGTTTGGAGTTTAGCCACGGAGAACTGTCTTACTAATCACGTTCGACTAATCCTCTGTATTTGAAAACATACGCACATGAGGTCCCGAGAACTGTGTCCTACAGAAATCAGAAACTTTAACAGAAACACACATGCTTGGAAACCTGATATGTGACTTAGGAAAGTTTGACGATAGCCGATTAATTTTCATGTGCATGCAGACAATGGTGTGCATCTGTGTTTGCGTAAAGGATCGGCGCTGATGTGTTTGGCCATTCATTCCACAGTTCCCCAACTCCCGTTTTCATACGCTGAATCCATTTCAGTTGCTTATTTTCAGAAGAAAACTGTTTTTGTCTTCTGTCAAACCGACGCAGCCAGTCCAGAGCAGAAGAGCTTCTCCGTTCCTGATAGGCGTCGGAGCTGAGAAAGCCTCTCCAGTTGGAATTGTTCCGTGTTAATTGCTTGTAAAAAAATAAGTGTGATTGGTTTTTCCGTCTTTGGATGCCTGGTACTCCTCTTTTTCTGAAGACCCTCCTTTTGACAGGCGTTATATAGATAAGAGAGCGCAAGCACAATGTAGCACATGTCTCAGGCTCCATTCAAAACTGATGTCGAATATTTCATATTATCTCCTTATTACAATTTCCTCTGTCGTATCGAATATCCTAATTTTGCACACAATGAAAAATAATTAGTGACTAAACTTTTAGCAAAGCTATCACTTTTGCTCATGTTGGAAATACATGCATTATGGCTGTAAGATTAATATATTTCATGGGAAAAGAGATTATGAATGCCCACTTTGTCTGCTTGTGCATGTCTCAGATGATTTTTGCAAAACTCTAGCTCTTTAAATCTCAATGAGCTGCCTTGACAGTATTTAAGGTTCTCTCACAACGATAGTCTAAAACGTTATACTGTCTTGTTAGCCTTGTTTTGGCCTTGTTTTGCTAATCATTTAAAAATGTATTATATTCCTGTAATGCCAAAGCTTTCTTTGTTGAAGAAATAATTGAATAGGAAGTTCAAAAGAATGGCATTTATTTGAAATAGAAATCTTTTGTAAGATTGTAAATGTCTTTTATTGTCATTTCTGATCAATTTAACACGTCCTTGTGGAATAAAAGTATTATTTATTAAATTCATCTTACTGACCCCAAGCCTTTGAACAGTTTTGTAGAAAAAGTTCAGATTTTATTGTGGATTTATATGCTTATTAGACTAGGTGTTAGCTTCAAGGGTTTCTTCACCCAAAAATGTAAATTATTTTAATTAATTACCTAACCTCATGTCATTCCAAACCCGTAAGACTTCCGTTCATCTTTGGAGCACAAGTGAAGATATTTTTATTGAAATCTAAGAGCTTTCTGTTGCTCCATTGAAAACTATTTTCACCTTCAAGTCCCAGAAAGGTAGTAAAGACATCATAAAATTAACCTATTTGTGGTTGGATTAACCTTGAGCTCTTAGTTTGCGCAAAATTCGAAACCTTTTTATTTACAAAATATGAATCTCCAACATGTTCCGAGAGCAGCAAGACGCATGCATGTTGTGCTGACACTACAGTGTAATTTGATTTGCATGTTAGATATTAATACTTTATATATAATAATAATAATAATAATAATAATAATAATAATAATAAAAAAAGGTATTCTTGGCTGATTTAGATTAAACCACTTGGGTTACATGGATTACTTAAATTATGTATTTACTAACTTTCTGGGGCTTGAAATTGGTTGTCGTGTAGACTGTCAATAAAGATTTTTTATAAAAAAGATATTCGATATCCGGAGATGAGGGTGAGCAATTAAAGGGTTACTACAGCGATTTAGCATTAAGCTTTGCATTAGTAGAAATCCGGTAATATGAGATTAATTATGCATTTTCTTTCTAGAAAAAAATCCTCTGATGATGCAAATATTGTCATTTTACATCATCTGAGGATTTTTTGGCCAGAGGCTAAAGACTATAGAAGGAGCTATTTCCGCATGTTATTAAGGGGTGGGATCTCGCGCCCTTCATTATTGGGTTAACTAATCCTTTACCACCTTAATGTCAAATCGCATGCATTGATATCAATGGCGAATTGAGTCTATCTACTCTGTGCTTCATGTAAGGATTTATATACCATCTATGTAGCGCGTTTCAGACAATTTAAGAGATTTTATTTCGCTAGGACGGTTAGAAGACAGCTGCCTATGTGGGCAGTAGACATCTAGGCAGCTCGCTAGGTTTGAGAACAGAGCTAATACGAGGATTTCTACCCACTCTCCACCAGAGTAATTAGACAGGTTTCCCAGCTCAACATTAAAGTTTTGAGCACTTCTGTACTTCAAAGACTGAATCAGATTTCTTCACAGTGCAGTAAATAAATAAATAAAAGAGAAGACCACACAGTTTTAATCAATAGTGAAGCCGATGAAGTCAAGGTAACTTTCTAGGGAAATAATGAGGTATTATTCTTAAGCTATCACTTATTCTTGACGTGGTTTCCCAGCAGGGGTTAAATTAAAGACAGCATAGAGTGCAGAAAAGAACGGTTATTTTGTGTAACGAATGTAAGAGGTGGAAAGTAATATCTGCACTTCGGGTTTTAAAATGCAAATTGATCTTCCTTTCCTAATGAGGAAGAAATGATATACGCCACTGAGAACCTACAATTATGGTTTTATAATCTCGCATAGTGCATTCTAGGCCATTTTGACCCTTGTCTTAGATGTTCAGGGGATTTATTTCAATCCTGTTTTGTTTCATTTTGTTTTACCGAAGAAAGAGAGGCAACAAATCATATTAGATTCTTTGCTTTCTGATTTAGACTAATGTATTTGATCCCTAAACCTGGTTAGGATTTCATTTTACCAGATTAAATATTTCTTTTTGAGTAATGAGTCATGATTCATTTGACCTTGAACGACTTCAAAAGCAGATCCTCTGTTCAAAAACAGACCAACGCCCCCATGATTTAATCGGACAATTGAACAAAACCCCTCTTCAGTGATTCCCCGTTGGAGTTGCATGCTTGCCATCATAAAATGGCTCTCATGAAGGATCTCCGGGATTTTTCTTTTCTTTGTATTGTCATGATCTATTGTGGCCCCATCTGATTCCAATCAAGTAAATGGGACGATCATACAGAGAGAGGTTTCTCCCTTAATGACCCCAAGCTTTCAGATGTATGATCAGGGGAGATGTTTAAAGGCTCTGAGTGTAGATAATATCAAAGGCTTCTAGGATGATCTGGGACACATTGTTATGAGGTTTCTAAATATTAATATTTCATCTGTTACGATCTCATTTGTGGTACTTAAGTTGATGTCTTTAGATTAGAGAGGGAGAGGCTGTGCAGCTTTCCAACAGCTGAGAACATCAGAGAATAACAGCTGACCAAAAAACCCATGCATATGTTCATTTTCTTTTAGGGTGCTTTTAGGTCTTGCCCTTACTAGCAGTGGTTATTTGATAGGGGCATTGAAGATCCGGCCCTCCTCAGAAGCTTTATACTTATCAAATCTAAGAGAGCTCTTAGAGAAAAATCCTCTAACATATATTTAGAGACGAGTGGCCACAAGAGGACTGAGCTCCTCAAGATAAAGAAATTACAGTGACATTGCGGAGAAGTTTCTTTCATATCCAACAGCGTTACTGTATATTAAAACCAGGGCTGACAATCTGATGTGGTAATTTAATGCAGAAGAAGTAAATAAGAAAGAAATATGTCTGTCTGTCAGTCAGTTTTTGATTGGATGGAGTTGGAACTGAAACATGAATGCTGTAAATTGTAAAGAAGGGATGGAGTTTAAGCAGACTAAATGATTGAAGAAGTCTTGATTTTTCACCAGACAGTCGAGTTAAGACAACCGATTTCATTTAAAAATAATAAATGAAACATATGAGTCAAACTCTGCTAAGAGGTAATAATGGAAAACAATTTCAAAAAAGTGATTTTTCACTATTATCTACAACAGCACCTGCGTTTTAATGGGTTTAAATAAAATATATTTTAGAGACAATAAAAACAACTCTTTTCCTGGAAAAAAAAAAATGAACCTAATTTTCAAAAGTCAATGAATATGCTAACAAACTTGACAAACGTGTAATTTATTTAAACCACGGAATAAACTTCATTCTGTTAAACAGGTATAATTTAACTATGCAAAAAGCATTTCAAACATCTCCAGCCCATTTTATAATTACCCAAAAATCAAACATAGTTCACCCCTCATGTTATCACGTCCGTCAAAAACTTAGGCTGGCTGTTGGTTGGAATATATTAAAATTCAAAACTTTGACATAACACACTCATGGGCATCAATCATTTCCCTGAATACTTGCCAGCTAAGACATAAATAATTATTACCTTACAATCCATCTGTTTTCAAATCCCCATCATTGGAATATCACAACATCGATGTCTGTCAAATAATGTGCACAATATTATTTAGGAGAAACAGAGGTCCAGGCAGTACACGCATTACATGGGGAAAACCCACATGCCGACACACATGCGCATACATTTGTTCTTGCTGAAACTGAATCGGAAAGATCAGGGGACTGAGTACAAAACATCAGTTTTGATGGACACTTTTTTTTGCACAAACTACGCATTTTGAATTTATTTCTAACATTCCAGATTTGAATATTTTCTATAAATTTCTATTCTTGACTGATCTTTTCTATTCATAATTTTGGCAACATATGAATTGAGTGGTCTTGAGATGAGTTTGATCACTATCTTCTCAGTTGTTTAAAAGATTAAGGCAATTATCAAAGTTTGATAAAATCATATTTAATTTTCCAATAAAAGATAATACATTTTTATTTGATTTGTTACATCTTATTAACCCTTAGCAGATTTGTCCTATATGTGATTAATCTTTCACAAAAAGCATCCAAAGTTATGAACACCTCACTTCCTGTTGAATTTAGAGTTCTGCAATTTTATGGCGTCTTTCTTTTAAAACAGCAATAATGGCCCCTAGACTCGATGTTTTCTGTTAGATGTGCCAAAGGGTCATGGTTTGGTTGGTTAGTAAGACCTCATCATCTCTTGCTGGTAGCTGCACCATCTGGCAGCAAAACACATGTTTCTCCATTGGCGACAATTCAAAAGTAGCTGTGTATTCTGTAGAAATCATTATTATTTGCAAAAACAAAATAATCAAATCTCTGACATTTCATAGTTGTATAGTTGAAGTTTTACAAGTTCTCAGTTCTTTTTTTGTAGGGCTCTCAACAATGTGAAATGGACTTCTTTCTTAGATATTTCTTTCTTACAGCACCAATGTGATTAATCACATGGCATTTACAGCTTAGGTGAAAACTGAAATGAATATGTATAAAAAAAGGTGTGTTTATGAGCTAAATAAACATTGAAGCTATTACTGAAATCAATTGTGTGAAAATAAAAATGAATTATAAAATGTTAAACTATGATAACTGATTCATTCCCACTGGGTAGTATAAATCTGGCTATTGATTTTGATGGAGAACAGAGCTTGATGTGACCGATGTGGCATCCATCTTGCTTATTAAAAGCGTGTTTGCGCTGGCATATTCTTTGACCTTTTATCAGGATGAGTGATTGCTGCCAGGCTAGCGTTAGCAGGACGTCCACTTCTGACCTTCTGACAGCTCGTCCTTTACCTTCTGAATTATTCCTGCCGTGTGCATGAGGGCTGAAGTCAAATGAGCGCTTAAGCTAATGGAAAAGAATGCTGACAGGAAGTTGATGTACTTAGGTGATTCTTCTCGTGGATTCTTCCTGTTGAGGGAGGCGACGTTGACACCGGGGGTCATAAACCTCATAATGAGATTTATGGAGGAAACAGAGACGGTCCACCTCTCCCACAAGGGGTCCCTGTTTTTCTACCTGTTGTTGAAGGGACTGAAGTAAACACTTGACCCAGCTGTAATGAGGGGTTGTTTGGTAAGTTGATGACAGATAGGTATTTTTTGCAAACTTTGGAGAAAGTAGGACAGGAAGGGAAGAAAAAAAGGGTGTTTCAGTATTTGTGTTTGCACAAGAAACTGCATGACACCAAGAAGACAGTAACAGTTGTTACAAACGCAACTCCTAAACCTACAGTAGTGGGCTTTTTAAGGCATCATGGCTGAACTTCTGATGTAGGGGATGTTCCAGGAGGTGGCATAATTATTAGTGCATTCTAATGGTCTCTGGGAAATTAAATCAGATACTGTAAAATGAGGATTAATAAGGCAGCTGTAGGAAAAGTTAAAGGCACAGTATGTAATTTTTCACCACTTGGGGTAGCTTATTCAAAACTAAGGCGTAGCTTGATGACTTGATGACTTGGAACTTTGATTTTGTGGAGCTTTTATTGTGCCGCAGATGAGCGTTTCCACTTCTTGTGGTGTCTCTGGTGTTTCGATGGTTTCTACAAAATAAAACAGAAATTGAGGGTATCGTCAATGACGTCAATTATGTCATTAATTGGTGACGCACAGACACGGTCTGCATACTGATTAAAATGGCTTATTTTCCTGGATTTAAACATTCTTAGAAACATTTAAGATTATGTCAGTACACAAGTCATGAAAATAAATAGGATATTTGAATCCCAAAAATCTTACATTTGGTGCTTTTAATAAAAACCAGACCATTCTCAGTAGTAACTGAGTTATGGTCTGGGAAATCTTTATAGACAAATAATTTCCAAAGATTCACCAACAGATGTTGCTCAAATGCCTCTGACCTAAAACCGCCTAAAACCAATCAGAGCGATGAAGGAGATGACGATTGCAGAGCGACGGAGAAACATCTGAGACTGTGATTTCGAGGAAGATTTTGCAATGGCTTCTGACGACTTTTGCCATTGTTGTAAAAGAAGTATGATAATAGCTGGTGTCCACCGTCACTCCGTCAACATTTTTTGCGCAATTTGGAAAACCTAATAGGATCTCATACTGACTGAAACATCTCAGATTGACGGTCGAACGGAAAATAAAGCTCTGATCGCATTTGCCCACGTTGTAAGGCATCTGTATTGCAATTAGAACACAATTTGCAATATTTTGAAAATAAAATAATATTGATGAGTCTTTGGAAAATTGTCTCACAAACTTTATACAAATTCAGTCATTTCAGATGTGTTAGAACATTTTCAGACTTGAGCATAGCTACGCTAGTTATTTATTTACAATTATTTAAAATTTTGACGTGATTACCAGTAGGGATGGGCATGATTAATCGACGATCGATAGTTGATCGTTACGAATTTCATCGTTCACGCTAATTTGTTATTGATTAATCAAATGCATTTTTAATTAATTTTTTTAATGCAGGTTGTTAGTGCGAGTCTTGAAGCAATTAAATGAATTTCACTGTGTGGCAGCAATTAAACATTTTACCACCAGGGGTGCAATGTTTGTCACCATACTCGGTTATCAGTGATCTTCCGTTTTGATTTAAAAAGAATAACGTTACACATGAAGAGGTCACAGGCGAAGTGTGGTGTGGGACCATTTTGATTAAAAAGTTAGCGCAGAGGTAACCTGTGCATCCCAGTAATGACAGTCCTCTGTAATTTACAAAATCTGCTTCACTATCACGGCGCTATCGTCATCGTGTAAAGCCCATCCCAACATTTCTGATCTGTGTTCGACGGATTAGAAATGGTTTTGAATGTGCTCTTGGCCACAGTAAATCTACATTTGCCGGAAGTTGTCTGGGTTTTCCCAGGCTACCTTTAAATCACCTTTTGGTAGCATGTGCTCACTCTAGAACATGCATGTGCATTGTAACATGCATTGGAGAAGATGAAAACATTTTAAAAAGCATTTTTACCCACCAGCATTTTTGATTTTTAAAAGTTGCCAGCAGGCACCAGCATTTTTGATAATTTTCACAAAACTTTCAGTCTCCAGAATTGTTTTTATTTGTATATCTGAAAAAGCAATACCAAAAGAAATAGAAAAGGATATCAGCTTGAACAAATGACTACATCTAATATAATCTTGTGTGATTTAATAAAAACTGGTTTATCATGACTATTACTAGACACCGTTTTTGTATGCTTTATGCATTTAATAGAGCATCACATTAGTAGCTTAGCATCATGCTCAATTGGAATAGTGTGCAAACATGAAGTTAAGTGCTGGAAATCAGTCACTTGTGAGGTGGCATCTCACAAGTTAGGTTAGGTGGTTGATAGCAAGGCAACTCAAAAGGTTTTAAAATGTATCCTTATGTAGCTAATGTGTCCCCGTTTTGTAGAAGCATGGGTAAAACCTTCAGAAGATACATCTTGGCAGTTTTTTTTTTTTACCTATAGCACCTTCATCCTTTTTTAGTTCTCATAAATAACATCACTTCAGCTTTGCTTTCATTCTGCTACACATGTCCTCTGAATGTGTTCGCAGTTCATTTGTATTCCACGTCCGTGCCTTTGTGTGGATTGTAACCACCTCTAAGACAATTAATTGGACAATAAATGGCTTTTGTCGATGATTACCTACCGTATTATTCATTCATTTCAGTTCAGATCAACCATGTAATAGTCCGAATACTTTCATCCACAAACACGATTGTTGCAGATAATGTTGCTTTGTCCCGGCTTCGCCACCCAATGCGTACCGAGCCGAAGTGTGGCTTTTGTCTCGCCCACTGACCGCTTGTAAATACATCCCATTAACTCGCGACTGACGGCTTTTCTTAGAGCTCGCAATTTCATGCTTGTGGCTCACCTCAGTGCTTTTGTTCGCTTCAAAGTTTTTTCACAGGTAGTATACAGCTTGTGCATTTGACTGAAGTCAAGGTGAAAGAGGGACAAGGTAAATAGATCTGGAATACTGGATGGGGTCTTTGGGTTTGTTGTCTCTTGGTACTGACTTGCCCAAAGCTGTAGACACACAGGCCAAGAAAAATGAGCCACTGTGCATAATGACTCAAAGATTGGCTAAGCAACATGGTGACGTGTCAAGGGAAAGATATAAATGGTTGTGCTAAGAACACATCCAGTGTACCCAATTTTGTAGGAAACGCAGCCGCTCATTTGTCTTGTGGTAGGAGTTCTATCTTCTCTGAGACATAACGGTTAACTCACATGACTCTTTGTGGTGAATCATTTAAAATGATTTTATTGCACTGTTTGCTTGCCCTGAATAAAAGCAGTTTTCTGTAGTCAGCTGCTTCTGTCACTTTCAAAACAGCTTGAATTCCAACACTGGAAATTTCTTGAATTCCTTCTCTAACTAATGACTTACTGCTCTCAATTGCAATGTCACATTGCTTCAATGTGTGTTACATATTCTTCGAATGTTAAGTTAGTTGATTATAGTATTAAGTCTTAAAGTATTTATTAAAATGTAAAAGGAAAATTGGCTTAGTGAATTTAAGAGGTGAATTTAAGAGAAGCTAAGAGGTGCTGTTATACTCACGGCAAAGTTCTTTTTAGTTCTCCGGGTTTGGGGTAAAACAAAGGTCAACATACGTGAGCAGTATACTCTACTGTTAGCTAACATCTGACGCGACCCACACTGCTGAGAGCGGCGTTTAGATGAATATGTAAAGTGTTGCACGCTTTTATCTCAATAACAAAATAAACACACCACAAAATTGAGAAAACAGCAAACTAGTAATGTCAAAAGTACTGACATCAGTGGGTGCGTTTACATCAGGAAGCTGATAACTCAAAAAATCAGCTTATTGAAATAATCAGTTTTCCCCGTTTACATGCAAACCAATAAACTGACAATGCAAGTATACCGCATTTACATGACTTTATTAATAAACAGGGTTATTTCCATGTAGTGACGTCAAAAATAATATTGTCCATTAAAACCATCCAGTTTTTCAAATGTTACGTCAGTTGTGATTTTAAATAAAGCGTGCAGCGTACCAGCGGAAGATTTACGGCTCATATGATTCCTCATGAAGTTACAGATGCAGTGTTTTGACTGAACCTCTTCTACTTCTGCTGCTTGAGATGAGAACACATCTTTACAATTTTCTGGGTCTTAAAAGAGTCTGTGTTTGTGATTATATGTCCTTATTTAATGTAAAACGCTAGCTCGCTCTGTCTGGATGCATTTAAATCTGCTTTTAAGTTTGCGTTTTGTCAAATATATCTGTCATATTACATTAATAGAACAAGATTTTAATAAATCGTTGTGAATTCATTGGGTCTAGTTGGCGTTTTCAGCGCATTGTTCCAGGAAGAGTGCGTCCACCCATTCTGAATGTCACACGTCGTATTCGAGGTTATATTTGATTATTAAATACGTTTTTTATTAAATGATCGAACACATCGACTCATTTTACAATCCCACTAACCCTTTATTTAGCACTATAAATCCATCTCCTTCATTTGGTGAGGAACATTTGGTGGGGTTTTGAGCAGCGTTTGCACACCCTATCCTGCTGTCGGCTATAAGCCACTGAAGTAGATACATATTTAATTATTAAGGCTAATATGTAATAGATCAATTAATCATTAATTTAAGCAACGATCAATCATAGAAATGTATGTAAATTGACATCCCTACTTTATATAATTGATTGCTTAAATTCAAACAGCTTTACCGTATTAAACATGAAAAACATTGTCAGTGTCTCATTTCATCAGAAGTACAACTTCATTTTCTACTGTAAAGCAGCTCTTCATGATTTCACTCGCGGATGTCTGACTTTGACGGATTGACTCGAGCAAATAAACCAGGTGAAATTTCAATGTGAAAGCACACTTAGCTATTACGTAATCGCCACTGACCACTGCTAGTACAAAGGTGTTTACTGGAAAGCTGTTTCGAACTCCTAACGAAGTTTGTTTTGGCCTGATTTTGCTTAAAATTTGCTTGAGGTATATCAGGGTTTTAAAACCTCCTTTGTTCTGAATTTACCACGACTTTACTGGGCATATTGCAATTATAAAACAGTTAGTCCATAAAAATACTGATTTAAGTCATAAAATAAACAAACAGCCTAACAAACACACCCTTATAGTGAAGCCTTATAGAACATACCAATAGCCAAATAGCTTAAACTAATTTTCTAATAATAATAATAATACATTTAAAAAATAAAAAAAAAACATTTAATGGAATAGGCTAATTAATCTACTCAACAAAAGTAATTAAACAATTAAACTATTTTTCCTCTGTGATGTGAACATTTGGTGATATCACCTGAAACAGCTACTCAAGCCTATTATTTTTTCCACTTTACTTTTCTTCCAAATGTATTTTGCCACATGCAAATTATGATTCTGGAGATATTAGATACTCTGAATTGTGATCTTGATCTTCCACCTTCATGATGACACAAAACTCTCATGCGATAAAGGATTCTCTTGAAAGTATCGAGAACCTAAAGTGCAAAAACAAATAAATAAATAAATGAAGTGGATATTTCAAATGTTTTTTTTTTACTCTTAAAGGCTGAAAGATTTTCTCTTTCATGTCTTATTACAAGCCACACAGCGGGTGAAAAAATCAATCGCTGAAGCTTAAACAGAAATGCCAATTTCATTTTCTGCTAGTGGAGAAATATGTTGTAGACCGAAAAACAGAAAGAAATCAATCTGTTTTTTAGTTCTTCTGAGATGTTCTATCATATCTCACTGCAAACACAATTCAGTGCTGAATATATGAAGAATCCATAGTGTTGTCATCCTGTAGCTGTAGTGCTGCAGTGCTGTAGTATTGAGCGCTGAGGTAAATTAGTTATCTGTTTTATCTCATTAAGAGAGACTATGTCAGAGATAGTTTTTATTTCACTGGGTAAAAAAAAAAAAAAAAATCCAGTTTCTTTTATTTGCCATTTCTTTCTTTCACTTATTCTTACCCTCGTCCAAACCTGCATGACTTTGGACATGTGGCCTCTTTTAAGTTGAGCTTGAACTTGTGTTATTTCTCTTCAAGAAAACTCTTGTTGTTTTCTAAAAAGTTGTTTTCTAACTTTTTAAAGTTGTTTTGGTGATGGAAAGTGTGAGACACAATATGTCAGAGTTTGCCTTCCAGTCAGAAGCCATTGCGGTGTGTGTGTGTGTGTGTATGTGTGTGTGTATGTGTGTTTTGTTGTTGCCTCCCTCTGTGAACTCCAGGGTGCCATCTTGAGAGACGCAACTTACATCCTCGGGTCTCTAAGTATTCCAGCTTGCTTTATGCAGGTGTGCTTATCTCCGTCTGCTCACACAGGTGTCAAAAAAGCAAAACACAAACCTTTCACTGACACATTTTGTTTTCCATAATAATAAAAAAAAAAACACAAAAAAAGAAAAAAACAATAAAACACCAAACAAGAACAATGTAATCTGCTTACCTCCTGTATATCAGGGACACATTTGTGGTCTTAAAGTCCTGCTGACTTTTTTGTTGAAATGCGGCCAGAATGCTGATAATATATCATACTGCCCACACTGCATCAAATAATTTATCAAAAAAAAAAAAAAAAAAATATCTTGAATGGACGATATATTTTCCAGTGTAAAGCAAACCGTTTCTCTCAGACCAAAGAACTGAAGAAAAACCTGCCAAGAAATAATGCCATGTGCAATACAAGTTAAGCGCTACTGACTGCAGTTGTAATAATATGTTGATTAACACGGACATTTATTTTAATTAATCCATCATTTTAATAACAAAACAGTGGAAGCAAACTGTAGAGCATGGCCGTAACCACCATAGACATTGAGGCAGACAACTGCTCTGCTGTACTCCACTACACTGCTCTGTTTGTGGCTAGGATGACACAATTAAAATGTTAAGTTTTAGGATGGCCTGCCTCTGTGGTCCAACAGCCCTCACCACTGTCAGAAAGAATGCGACGGCCAATCAAATCAAAGAAGACGGGTCTTACTGTTAGCGTGAATTCCAATGCGACACTTTAGTTATAGCAGTGAAAGAGTGTTGTTATTTAATATTTGACAACTGTTAACATTTAACGATCAACAGTAATATCAAGTGATGCAAACTTCTTGAAATTTTTGTATGAAATGTCTCTAATTTGAATTGAAATGATGACATTATGTAAATCAAAATGGTATTTGACGTGACAAGACACATTTGGTCTTTTTGCACATTAGGCAGTCGAAAATAAAAGTAAATGTGTGCATATTATTTGCAAACATTTTACTTGATATCTACAATACAACTGTAACTTTTAGCATTCTTATCCCTTTTAATCCTTTAATAATTTAATTTCTTTAAATAAGCCAATAAGACCAATACATAGTCCAATAGTCCACATTTTGCTCCAAATGTTGTCAGTTGTGCTTAACTTGTATTTAACCCAGAACATTCCTTTTCACGGTCACTTCTCTTTCCCATCATCTGGAGCAGTGGTTCCCAACCTTTTGACCAGGAAGCCCCCCCTCCATACATATAAGAACTCCATATAAACTCTTTGGGACAGAAACAATATACCCCATTGGCAGATAATTTGCTTTTCAGAAAACAAGAACAAATATCTTATGTCATTTTACTTATCTAGTAAATGTATCTTGATTTAAGAATTCTTAAATATTTAGACTGGAAATTAGATTAAAAAAACAAATAAGACTACTTTTTTGCAGTGTATAGCGTTTCCTTGGTTACCTCTGGAAACAAAGCAGCACCGGCGCTGCGCTTATATAAACATTACTTTACAAGGCATCATACAGAGGGAAGATTAAAAGAAAATGTAATCGTGTTAAGTCAGAAATGCATTCATGTAAGCCCCTACTCCAATTTAATGTGTAGAATTTTCTTCCAATATTCCAAGCGTCGCAACAGTGAGCTTGCTCTGCCCGGCTTCTCTGTCCCGTCTCTGGCCTTGGTTAACAATGTCCACACAAACTACACTTGAGAAATGATTGCAATGCATTTTGTGTGCAAGTCCGGGACAGAGACCAGGCGAAATGAAAACAAAAAGATGGAACTGGTCGGTTCTGATTGATGGTCGGTAGACCGGTGCATCTCCACTGGCAACCCTTCACCTGAAGCTCTAATGAGGAGAACACGCTACCGTGTGAGGGGAAGAGTTGAGAAGAGATTGGAAGAATTCTGGACTTTTTTTAATAAAGTAGTTTGAACCATACACACCTTTTCACTGCGTTATTTTTGAGCCGCCGCTGCTGATCTGTTCATTTTTGCCGCAGCTCTCACAACTGGTGTGAGGTGCTGAGAGAACACGTATAGAATCAGAGGAAGTAATTGTCAACATTTTCGGATAAGTGGCCGATCGTTTGGAGCATTCCTAGAAATTATACGGAAATGTTTATTGTATCCATGTTTGACCTCGAAGCATATAAACTCTCGCTTGAGAACTCTGGCGACCCCTATGGGTTGGGAACCACTGGTCTGGACGACATACAACTCTGCCCTTTCATGATCTTTCATGGTGCAGATACATCACTTATGCAACTGATCTTCATATTCTTCCCCGATTCTTTCTCAAATTGTCAGTGATTTTTTTTATCAGCCTATCCATTACAGGATTTCTTTTGTTTCATCGTTCTGTCAGTGTTTCTTTCCCTGTCATTCTGCCGTTCATTCATTTGTATGTGAGTCAATTTATCTCTCTGTCTGTCTAACCCTCACAGTTTCTCTAATCTCTCTTTCTCCTTGTTTCTGCCTCTCTAGCAGCTTCATGTAGGAAGGAGAAATCCTAAATGAGATCTCTTTAATATTTCAGGTGGCAGTGAGATGAAATGGAGACTTGAGCTCACGTCTCCTGCCTCTCAGATTTTTCTCCTGAGAAAAGATCTCAGTGATTTCACATGTGTCTCCTCTGAAGTGTCAGAAGAGTCTCGTACTGTGCATATTTTAGTTCCATTACAAATCTGAGCAATCAAGTCAAAGATCTTAATTTGACCTCAAACATTTCTCATCTGTTTCTTGCGAGACTAAATGTTCTGAGCTGCTGCCCACATTGATTTTATTGCTCTGTTCTTACAACTGTTTTATCATCTTCTTTTATATGTTTAGATCTGATATAACATTAATATTTCAATGAAACGCTACCTGAGCTACAAAAAAGCAACCACTGAGCAATAGAGTTTTCTTATGTACTTAAACTGAGCTCTAGAACATGTATCAGATGTTGCTCTTTTTTTTAGACCTCAGGAAAGACTATCAGCTCTCTCAGTTTTTCTACGGCAATGTTTACACCTGGTATTAAAATGGGGTGGTTGGTCACAAGTAAACGCGGGACACATTACCGTTTACATCAGATGCCCACTTTCAACCACTTCTGTCCTGATGTTCTCAAGGGGAGGGTCTATGGGTGGCTAGATTAATGTTTTTTTTCAGATCTTTCAATCTAATGGTGAAATAAGCTCATGCTATTTACATGTGACATTGCTCGGAAATTACGAAAAAACACAGAGAGCATCAGTTTTCGTTTCTGCTGTGACAGTCACAAGGTCACAGTGAATGCTGTGAAATCAGGAATGGTAAGAGAACATTGAACTTGGTACGTTTTTCATCTTCAAACCAAACTTGGGTCTTAGCACCCTTCTCATAATGTATATGCACTAAGTCAGTAAACGTAAAGTATGTGCCTTTTGTGTAGGGTTAGGTATTGTTTAGTTTTTTTTCGATTCCGGTGCCAAACCAGTACTTTAACAACGGTGCTGGTGCCTAAATGGGGCCTGAACCGATACTTAAAAAAAAAAGAGCCACAAAACAACGTGGATGACATTAAATAATGGCTTTTTTTTTTTAATTCCTTAAATTAAACAATTTATTAAAAGTTTAAAGTATACTTAAATATATAAATGGATACAAAACACAATTTACTTAAATACACAGTCAAATCTAAGCCACCTAACCCAACTACAATAGGCCTAATTTAACACAAATAACAGCACTAATACTAGCGATATTACGGCATTATTAACAGCAAACTAGTCATAGTCTTGGTCTGCTACAAGCCAGCTTCAATTCAGCATTATTTTGCAAAAACATGATCATATTCTCTGGCTTAGAAAGCATCGCCTTATTGTTTCCATGACAACGCGCCATGCTTCTCACATCACATGACACAGCAGCCACAAAAGTGCTGTATGACCGCTCAGAGCTCAGTTGTATCGGTTTATTTCATTTTGTCTTTTTTTATTCAAAATATTCCCAAACTTGTTACCCATGTCACTAGCTATCTGATATTCTGATTTTCAAAAATGTCTAAGTGAATGAGTTTTGTCATAATGATCATGCTAATTGATCTATAATGCGCGATGGGCGCCGCCATGTTAGTTTGCGCCTCAGAGAATCGTATCTGTCGGATCACGTATATCCGTCCTCATCTCACGAAACACATGAAAGTAAGTGACAGGGGATCTCGGAGAAGAATAGAGTAAACTATATAGTAGCTTATATATTGTGTGTCTGATATGAATAAAACACAGTCAAATTATAACTGTCAGAAAGGATTGTTATTGTCACCTCCATAGACATCAGCATGTTTTTGCTGCTTATGTTCATTTAAATGTCTGAAACCTAAAATAAACATGATGTTTTTGAAAACCCTGAATCGTTGTGATATGTGACGAGCACTGAGCGCATCCGTCTCTGGCTCAGCGCCAGCCAAAGCGCAAAAGCACGTTTGATGGCACCGAAATTTGGAACCGAAATCTGCGTTCTGATTTGGTCCGGTACATACCGGTTATATAGGTACCAAACCCTACTTTTGTGGCAGTGTGAATGCATTCGACCACATGAACGTACGAAAACAATCTGGTCAAATGCGTTTTCGACTACCTCTGGAAGCAGTCAAAGCGTTTTAGACCTCGTCAAGACCTGTGTTTAGCATTGTCCACTTGTGATCCGATCGACCAAACCACATCTTAACACCAGGTGTAAACAAGGCCTAAAAGTTCATATGGACAATGAAGCAGATAATTCAGTCTCAGAGAAATTCAATAGGATATGTTGGAGTTCATATATAGATTGTTGACATTTGATTGCAGGGTTTTGTTTTGGCAAATCTGAGCAAAGTTTGAGATATTGATGAGATCTCTTCTCTGATGCAGGCAACTTAAGAAGAGTCTCCATTTAATCTCACTGCGTTTAAAGAGGAATGGATGAGATTTGTAACACTTTTCTTGTTGTTATGGGCCTGAAGAGAAAAGTTGTGGATGAAGTTAGATAAAGAGTTCATTCCACTTCCTTTCCTTTAGTATTCTTGGAGGTGGGTGGAGGAATGGGTCAGGCATGCGGAAAACCGCTGTCACTCAGCATCTCTGCTCCTCACGTCCAGCTGTCAGGCTACTTACGGCCTTCTCAAAGTTTACACTGTCCTCCTCAGCGTGTTCTTAAACACTTCGTCAACTTCACGTCTCCACACGTCAAGAAATATGAAATAAGAGAGACAGAGAGCGCGAGAGGTAGCCGCACATCAAAGTCGCTGAGGAGATTTGGCATGGGCGCAGGCCGGCGCGTGATGCCACAGGAGATGGGCAGATACATGCCTTTCGCCTGCAAAGTAACATGCTAGCAATACATGTTAGCACCATCAATTTAACACATCCATTTGGTGTCATTTATCTATAAAAGAAATCAATATTTGATGGTCCACATTAGATATTTTATACACTTGTTTCAACCAAAATTCAAATATGGGCAAAAGCAGCTGTTGGAAAAAAAAATTTTTTAACTACATTTTTGACACAATGGATGATTTTGTCCATATTTGACCCAAAATTGTGTTAAAAGTTAAACAACCCAGCATTTTTTAGAGTGTAACTTTGCAACTACATGTCAACTTATTCTAATCACCCAAACATGAACCCTAACATCTTACCCTAACCCAACAGTCTACTGATACTCTAATGATAGTTAGGCCGCATTTACCACTGCATGGTTCAAGTGACCCAATTCTGATTTTTTCCTCTCATGTGGAACAGATCGGATTTGACATGTGAACGTGTAAGCAGGAAAAAAAACGCATGAATTCCGATATCCTCAGATCGGATTCAGGCCTCACTCATATGTGGTACTAAATCCGATATTAGCGTCTGCCATGTAAGCGGTCAAATCAGATATTCCCCAGTAAATGCGAGTCGTACGTCATTGAAAAAAGGACGGAGGCGAATGACGTCAACTCAGGTGGACGCCAACTGCGATCCAGTGTTGCCATGTCCGCGGTTTTCATGAGGAATTGGGCTACTTTAACACAGCTTTGAGTTGCATTTGGATGGGTTTTGTTGTGAAAACCTGGCGACCACCTCAAGGGCTCTCCTCTTTTTCTCCGCCTTAAAAGAGAAATGCTTTGCCTACCTTTAAAGATGTGTGGAACAGTGCAGACAGAAAAACGTTGTGCAATCATTTTGTCTGCGTCCATTGCATATCGCGCTGTTTTACTTCCTTTCACCGGTTAAGAACGTCTTGGGCTGTTTCTCCAGTGTACAGTGTAAATGCAAATATCGGATACGGGTCGCTTTTGAAAGATGATGTAAGCGGGTCGTCAAAAAAATCGGATATAGTGACCGGATCGGAATTGTGCATCAAGACCTGCAGTGTAAATGCAGCCTTTGTTGACATTAGGGCTGTCAAAATTGCTCAAAAATGATGTTCGGATATTCCCTCTAAAACAAACACGAATATTCGGACTATTCGAACATCTGGGTGCGCATTTTGTCAATGACGCGCATTACGTCAATAACGGACAAATTAATACAAAGAGACATAACTACTTGTATAGGTAGTCTATTTAAGTTTAGACATATTTGACAACACATTACTTACACAAAAACAAGTAAATGAACTAACGGCTAAGACCCCAGAGCGCAGACCCCTTTATCTCTCTCTCTCTCTCTCTCTCTCTCTCTCTCTCTCTCTCTCTCTCTCTCTCTCTCTCTCTCTCTCTCTCTCTCTCTCTCTCTCTCTCTCTCTCCTCTCTCTCTCTCTCTCTCTCTCTCTCTCGTCATCTCTGCAGATAACGGTTTAAACGAACAAACTTTGAGTGCTGATCAAGTGTTTTGTGCAAGCAATTTAAAGTCGCGAGACTCGGGACTCTTGTCCCAAATATAGCAGGCTTCATTCAGTGATTGATACAAATATTAGTTTTACAGCATATGGAACGCTCTGAGCGAGCTGTGCTGTGCTAAACATGGAACTTTACCTTGACATGAAACAGTAAATAATCACACCAGTGAAAGCAGTGTATTTAAACTTTATTCATGCAATATCTATTCAGTCAGTACAGCAGCCTACACTTTAATGTTTCTGTTTAATGTTAAATAAAATGAGGCATTGTAAGCTAACTGTATCTTACATAGCTTGCATATAACTTTATCTCACGGCTCAACAATTTTACCTCCTATCATCCAAAATGCAAAGTACTTCCAGATATGGCTTTTTAGATTTTGGAGTTAAAATCACTTTCTCTGCTGGGGTCGAGTTGGGCTCTGCACTTTCTGCCATCTTCCCTGCAAGACGCGTCAACTTTCAGCAGTGACTCCTGTGACCTGTCCATCAACCCCCATGCACTCACTCACTCGCAAAGCAGACAGCCACGCCTCTACTACCGCAGCATTTTTTTTCCATTTTTTTTCATTTTTATTCTAATATTAATTTCCACCTTCGAAATTCGTTTTTAAAATATATATTCGAATTTAGAATATTCGTTGACAGCCCTAGTTGACATGTTGTTGCAAGTATCTTATAGTAAAATGTCCAAAGTCGATCATCAAAATAAAATGTAACCAAAAATATATATTTATATTTTTCATTTTATAATCTCTGATGTGTACGTAAATTTCATTAAAAAAAAACAGTTAAATGATTTGGACATAAAACAAACAATACAATGACTTTGCCACTTTTTTAATTTATCTGTTTATGTAATACATATGAAATTAAAATTTGGGGCACGTAATAACCGGGCACTGTTTATTAATAGTTAGAGGTATTGGGTAGGATTAAGGGATGTAGAATATGCTAATCCAGAATAATCTTTTTTAATGCTTTATAAGGACTAATAGCCTAGTAATATGCATGCTAACAAGCAACTAGTTAATAGTGAGAATTAAACCCTAAACTGAAGTGTTACCAATATTCGTAATTGATTCACAGCCCTGGTTAATATGTTAAAGAAAATAAATAAATAAATAAATAAAATAGGACAAACTGAAGGAGAAACCAGGAAACCTGCCAGTTAGACAGCTGTGGTACAAGTATGTATGTCAGATTGGATAAATTCACTTGGAGAAGTATTTATATCTACCCTTAAGCGACTTTACAAATCAGTAATTTTCTTTGATATAAATGTTCTTTGCCTTGTGAATCGCCTTCAATTGACATTCATAATTTATACCGTAGGTATTGTCTACCTCCAAAGAGCAGAATGCGAAAGGTAATAAAAGTCCTGAACTCTTTCTTTATTTATATATTTACTTGGTTGCAACACCAGAGCGTTACATTATGGGCGTGAAGATCCATTAGGAGTGTTGGCGTGGGTGTGAGTGCCAAGGTTTCAGACTGGAGTGAGACTGATTACCAACGCCTCTGAACAGTACTTCACTGTACTCAGCAGGGGCTCGTTTCACTTTCGACCAACACATCTATAACTTTGATGTAAACAGAAAGTCCTTTATTGTGTCTGAGTGGGTGGGTCGTGAAGTGAGAACACACTGAGATATGTCAGGTCAGATGATCCACTTGATGAAACCCGTAATCATTTACAGAGACTTCTCAGGAGAGGGATCTGCGAGACTTCAATATGAAATATCATGGGCCATTCTTTAGAAATGAAAAATTATATTTTGCTGTATTTATTTATTTAGCAATTTACCAAAATTCAGTGTCTATTCACAGTAATTGCAGATAGCATGCCTTGTTGGCAAGTGCCATTTGCACTAGCTCCACCTAACAATGCCTGGCTGTGCAAAACAAGATTTGAGAATAGAAAAAAAAAGAAAAAAAAACAGTGGCCTAATCAGTAAAGTATATGGATAATGGATCGTTGCTTTGTCGCGATCAACAATTCGAATCCACCTTTTGCAGAGCTTGCTCTTCTCTCTTTTCTCATCACAAAACACATCGGAAAGGCATTTATTATATAGTAATAGTAATATAGTAATACAAATGTAATGAAAATCACAATATGAGAATTGCAAACAATTTCAAAAGTAAAACATCTGGATGCTTTACAGTAATATGGGAGGGAGTTGGTTGTGCTTAAATTTTGATTAATGTCATGATAGTAATGCAAGAAAAAAAAAAAAAAAAATCTTGGTTACGACGACTGTAACCCTGGTTCCCTGAAACAGGGGCAATGTGATTTTTAGCCTTGTCATACTTCCAGCAGGCCAGTGAGCGACTTACCTCAGCCAATCAGAATCTGACAATGTTTGGTCCGGGTATCTTTTATAGCTTCCGTGGCCAATAAGATTAGAGTGATTCAAAACGTCTGCTTCAGACGCAATCACTCATCAACACTGATGCTATGGGACAGGAATCTTAATGCCATAGTCATTTTCTACATACAAAATAATCCCCTTTTTCCCTTATATTCTTGAAGTAAAATGTTTGTCGGTCATGTGTTCGATCCGAACACATGACCGATATACATACATTTTACTCCAAAGATCCCACCGATACAGATCTCTCGGCTGACCTCCAGCATCTGAGGGGTGGATTTTGAGGTGTTGCCAGATCCCTCTGTAATCCGTAGTTCCGTAATGAATAATAAAGAATGCTTTTAGAAGCACTGGTAGGTGTGTACTGCTTAGCTCACACTCCAACTCTCCTAATTAGAAGCATGAATGGGTGCCAGAGAACATGTTTATGTGCTGCGTGTATTGGCACTTTAAAGATGCGGCCTTTTAAAGTATTCATGAAACAAACCCAACAAACAAAGTGGCGCTTGCGATTCTCTTGGCTTTCACACCGAGTTTCTCTTGCATGGAGCTGCCACTGTATTGCCTTGACGACCAGATTGTGCTGCACTGAAGGGGCCAGTCTGCCGTGTCTTAAAAAGGCAGCTGAGGGGAGGTCCGATGAATTCCGTTTGAAGACGGTTTGATATTTTGAGATACTTTGAGTGGATTAAACTGAAAATGTCAAGCCAGTGAGGTGGTACTGAGAGGAACTGCTTTCAAGCTCTGGCTATAGTCGTCCTGAGGTCAAAGGTCATGCCGTATCTAGAAAACACACCCCTAGGGTGATCGGAGAGAGCTCACACACTGAGTAGAAAAGCTGCTTTTGTGTTTTCTGTAGGATAGCATTTCAAACCTTTTTTTTTTTTTTTTTTTTTTGTCAGATGCTTTCTGCTACTTTTGATCTGTGTATTATTTCTCAAAAAATGATTTGAGATGTAGCATCTTGTTACACTGCACAATGCAATTCTTTTGGATGTGGTTTAATTTTTGGATGTGGTTTAATTTAGATTTTTAAGTGAAATCAGTGTACACTTTCAAAATAGTCTCACAATCCAAATTGTATTTAGAGTCTGACGAGACAGAAGAACTATTAAAAGTTTCACATAACATTTTATAGACTAGTTTTTTAGAAAATCAGTAATTTATTGGTTCTTTCAATAATTTAGTAACGAATGCAGTGATCTAAAGAACCTGAACATTCTAAAATATATAAATCAGGGTTATTACTATTAAAAACATTTCAGTTAAATTAAATCAAATAAAATATAACATACAATAAAATATTAGTTAAAAAACTTAAACATATTTCTGCTTATTGCCAATTAAGGCAACATAAAAAAAACAAAACAATAAATAAATAAATAAATTTTATATATATATATATATATATATATATATATATATATATATATATATATATATATATATATATATATATATATATATATATATATATATATATATATATAATACTGTTTAATGTTATATATTAGCTTTTATTTTAGTTATATTCATTATTTTATTATTCTAATTATTTAATTGTTTAATTATTAATATTTAAAAATAATCATAATAATAATTTAGCCATCTTCCAGGAATATAATTATTTATTTATTTTAACTGAGAGATGGCTGTATTATTATGATTATTTTTAAAATATTTTATTTTTATAATTGTATCTCAATATATCAATTTATGCATTTATTTGAATTTTGTTTATTTTGTCAAATAAAGTATTCATTTGATGCTGGCTTTCTCTATGTTTGTGCAAGTGTTTTCTGAAGATCCGATCCGAGGGCTATAGAGCGTGATAAATGTGACCATTACAGTACGCTAATGTTCTGGACCTGATTCTGCTTCCTCCTATTCATATTTCATTTCCTCTATGCACGACTATTATCATTTTATTTATTTTTTAACCTAAATCTATGGTTTATTTGCTGTCTCGCTCAGTGGGACTGAAGTTTTCTAAAAGCTTTTGTGTGTTTGTAAGCAGAGGCTCAGTAAATTATTCATATTTTTTACATGGCATCTGTCAAAGAGAAAAGGAGCACAATCTTGTTTCTTTCCTTGTTTTTTTTTTTTGTTTTTTTTGGACCAAAGGGTTTTTAAAGTCAATAAAGGCATTCATGTTTAACATGCTAGAATGCTAACAGAGTAGCTCTATAATCTACCCCAGCACTGGAGGTTCATAATGCTTCGATGTCTATGATAAATTGAACATCTTTGGGCTTATTGAATTAACAGCAAAATGATATTGTGTTTTGACAGCCTCACAAGCACAAGGAACTTACAGGTTGTAAACCTCCCACATTGTCAACGGGACAATTAATATGTCCTCTGAGGGAGTAAAGACTAGAGAAAAATGCTGATGCCCACAGAGTCGGCTGTTCGTTCTTAGAGCTTCACACAGGACTGGAAGTTGAACAAAGTGCCGAAGGCAGCCGGAGTTTGTGTGGTCGCCTTGGAAACTGGTTGCCACGATGTTATGGGGTGTATCTGCTCATTTGCGGTCACTACAGATAGCCTTTTAGCTGCTATCGAACGGACCCAAAAAACGTTGGCTCAAGACAATGCCAGTTAAGTAAGATAGTATAAGAGACTGCATTCGTAGCAAGCTATTTGTATATTTATAGATTTGATATTTGTTTTAAAAGTAAGCCTCCTAGTTTGTTTTTCTTCTTCATTTCCATCAAAACCTACCTAAACTTCAGTCTTTTCCAGGCATTAGTGAAAGCATTCCTTCAAAACAATTCAGACAATAGCACACAAGTCATATGGACTGCTTCTGCAAAAAGAGCTGTCATGTAAAAAAAAATAAAAAAAAATACAGCCTTATTTTGTGTTTCATGGAAAAATAACAGCATTGGAGTAACGTGGGTGAGTTTATAATGGTGTAGGTTTCTCTCCCTCGTGGTTGAGCTAGTTCTTTAAGTTTCCTCAATCAGTCCTCTGCACTTCCTCGGTGTCTAAGCGCAGCTAAAATGCATTCAGCTATATACTTCTGCAGCATCCATTTGTACTGATGATAAACAGAGAGTGTGTGTGTGTGTGTGTGTGTGTGTGTGTGTGTCTGTGTGTGTGTGAATGTGTGGTTTTCTGCATGTATGCGATAAGGCCTGTAAAAATGCCAATTTTCTCTGTTTTAACGCATGCTCTCTGTGTCAGTGAATCTCTCAGGCCTCTCTGGCTCCAGTGCGCTTGGCAGCCTGTTTCTATTGATTATTCTGTGCTCGGTATGTGATCGATGCACAGGAACCGCTGAAATATTTTCGCAATTGGCTGCAATTACGCGAGTTCATTAATCACATATGTGAGCAGATACAAGCTGGTAATGACTGAGATATGAACTCTGGCTTGTCAACATCCGTGAAAGAATTTGCATTAGCGAATGACCCAGAACTCCAGCCCGATCGTTTCCCTGCCCCATCTCAGATCTCTTTAGAAAAAACATAACCCTTGCAATAATTCATAGCACGCATTAGACTGTACTAAACTCAGACAGATTTAAAAGTCAGCAGTATTGTTGTGCACGATCAAGCGCTTTGTGCATGCTATTCTAATGAAAAAAACAAGGGTTCAAAATTTAATAACATTTTCCTCCCTCTGAAATCTGTTCTGCTGACATAACCAAGGTCGTCAAGCGAAAACAAACAGACAAATGAAACATGTTATTATCCTAAATTATTTCCTGAGGAATTCTGGAAAAGAAAATCTCGGGACGCAAAACGGAAGTTACAGAAAACTATAGTTTCTAACAGAAAACTACAACAACAACAACAACAACCATCATCATCATCATCATCATCATCATCATCATCATCATCATCATCATCATCATCATCATCATCATCATCATCATCATCATCATCATCATCATCGTCACCATCATCCTCATAATCGTTATTATTAATACTTATTAGTAATACATAATCACAATCACCAATAATTATACATTACTACTAATAATAACAATAATAATACTATAATTTTAATACTATAATAAGGGAATCTACTATAATAAGGTCATTATTACTAAGTAGTATTAATCATAATAACGATAATTGCAATACTACTACTTCTACTACTACTAATAAAAATAATATTACTACTATAACTACTATTGTTAATTGATACTACTGCAAACAACAATAACAATAATAATATATATATATATTTTTAAATCATAAAAGAGCACAATTTTGCATGTTTCACTGCGTCATCACAAATAAAACCCACAATTACCCAATATGCTTACAAAATATTTGAATAATATTTAAATAGAATTTGTGATTCTCACTCAACTTTTTAATTTCAATGAACTGAAAATTTTAAGGCAACCAGGTAACTTATTTTTTAACCCCTTAAGTGTCACTGGCCCACCGGTGGGCCCATTTGCCACTGCATGTTTAAAACAATATATCCTATATTTATCCTTATCTAATGTTGACAAACTATATATCATTCGAAAGCTTACGAACTCAAGATTCATCCTGTGCAAACCGATTTGAAATCGGACCTTGCGTTACCATGGAAACGGTGCTCTAAATTATTCTAGCGGGCTCCTACCCAAGTGGCGTTGTCATGTTTCATATTTATTTAACATATTTATTTAATTTATAATAAAAACCTTTTCTAATCTTGACAAAACGCATATTGTCGGAAAGGTCTTAGTCTCACGGTTCTATATCTGCAAACTGTTTTGTGATATTTACACAAAAATATATACATTTGACACAGGAAATTGCATTTAAAAAAATCAATGGAATTTCAATGACACCCGGTGGCTATTTGTGGTAAAACGCCTAAACAAAATCTCATGGGAACTTCAATTTTTGTGATATCAACTTCAAATTTGGAACACAAATTAATTAGACATATGGCTTTGATTTGATAGTAATTTTAGAGTCCACATTATTTTGTAACATATATATTTTATATTAAATATTAAATATCTAGTACAGTATTTTTGATTTACAGTACATTTAAACTTCCATAACTTTTTTAAACTTAAATTTTTTGAAATGATTTCACTTGAGCAATACTCTGCTGACTGTCTTCTTTAAAATGAGACCAAACTTATGTCTATATTGCAAAGCATTCTTGAATTGCAACCATTTAAGTTTGGATAGTGAATTTTCATGTATATTTTCAAAAAGGGGGGTGACACTTAAATATATTTTTTAAAGTGTACTTCTACTACTACTACTACTACTACTACTACTAATAATAATAATAATAATATGTATTATTATTATTATTATTATTATTATTATTATTATTATTATTATTATTATTATGTTTTAGAATGTATTTGAACCCTAACCCAACAGTCTACTGCAGTCTACTGTTACTCTAATGAAAGCTAGTTGATATGTAGTTGGAAAGTTACTTGTAGTAGAATTTCCAAAGTTGATAATCAAAAATAGTGTTAAAAAATAAAATAAAAAATAAAATATTCCATGTTCAATGTAATGGAAAGACTACTGCTTACTATTATTAATAATAATTAATAATAATAATAATAATAATAATAATAATTATTATAAGAAGAAGAAGAAGAAGAAGAAGAAGAATTTCTTCACCCCTTTTTATTATTATTATTATTTACATTTTATCGTAGTTTATATATATATATATATATATATATATATATATATATATATATATATATATATATATATATATATATATATATATATATATATATATATATATATATATATATATATCCAATTGCTATATTTCCAAAGACATTGATCTCTCATGAGCATGTAGTGTGGAACAGTTTTATATATCAAGTGGACTTGAAGCGCCTCAGGACTGCAGATGGAAGGGGATGTCGGGTCAGGGCTGCTTCATGACCATTCACTGATGTCCTTGGGGTTGTAATGAGTTTACAACGAGTGTGTGTGTGTGTGGTCCTATGTGGTCTCAATGAGTGCAAAAACGAGGCTTTCAGAACAGCATAGTTTCTTCTTCTCAGTTTTATGGAGCGTGTGAAATCAGAGGAGGGGAACTGAACTCTCGAATCCCTGAGCAGTTCTGCAAATTAATAGCATCAAATGCTGGTAAATTTCTGAGGCAGGAGCCAAATCTGTCAGAATCTTCTGCTGCAGGTTAAATCCAAGATTGACAAATCATAAACCAGCATTGCTCTGAACGTCACATGTAGGTGTAATCATGTTATCACCTTGTAACACAAGAAGCAAAACTAATATAGTTAATTAGTCTATAAATATGTTAGGTTGCACATATGAGGACATGACACCACTAGATTTATTATTTAATTGGTCACAGCTGTATGTCAGTTATGTACTGGTTTGAAACGAGACTCATCATATCAGATTTTATTAAGTCAATGATTAATACACTGTATGATTTCATTTATTACTGCAGGCAACTTATATTCATTAATGTAAAAGTAATATAGATTATCAGATGACATGCAGTCAAATGTGTTTTTCATATTTTGATTTATTTGAGTCTCAAAGCACAACCTAAGCATAAAAAACATATTTTATTAGGGTCTTGTCTCACAAGGTCTATATTTTAAAGGTCTTGTTACACATAAACTCTGACTTTTTTTATAAACAAGTTCATTTTCCAATCAATAAACGTAGACATAAGCCACCGTGGGGTTTTATATTACCGCTTGATATAAAGGAGTCTGCTCATCAATTCAGATAAAGGACCAATTGGTGATTGTTTTACCAAAATGTCTAGGATTGACTCGTTTCACGCTGTCTGTTAGAGTAAGTCACTGTCTAAATCTCATTTGTGATCAGATGTTATATAGTTACGTAGCCCTACCATTTGCATTTGCAAAGGCCTTCTAGCAACTAACAACACAGAGACTTGGTGACCTCCATCGATAAAACCGCTGTCAGCACGAATGGGCCAGAAGACATAGAGAAGAAAACAGAAAAAGGTCAGGTGTTTGTTTGTCTACAGCTGTAGGAGCATAAAAGTCTGTGTGTGAATGTGGAGTATGTTGTCAAGGTGATCAATATCATACAGAGAGAGACAGGACGATCTAGGCAAAGGAAACTTCGATAGGCTATAAATTGCTGGTCACACACGGAAATTTATAAATCATTTGCACGAGAGCGATGAACGGCGTGTCGATAGAATTAGTCACACGCATGTGCCGGTCACAGATTCACGAGCCTGAATAAATTCACCTGATGGAAGCGTGGAATTTAAAAGAGGCGTCTGCATGGAGAGTGATGGGCTATTGATCATGTGCTCAACAGCGTATGTGTTTTTCCATAGATCTTGTTGTTATGTGACCCCGCGAAAGGCCCCATGATTAGTTTTCATGCTAAATATGGATTTCCATAAAGGCTCTTATAAAGAGAAACCGAAGAATGTCAGATAGTGTGAATGTCACAAAACCTGCCAAGAACATGCTGGGTCACCCAAACATCTGACCAATCAATAACGCACATATTGTTAAAGAAAATGTAGCAGTTTAATACTAATTTGCAATATTTTTGGGGGTTATTTTGTGACTTTTATTAATTGTATGCACATTTTTACCCCCAATTATCATTACTGGAAATCCAAAAAATCTCATTATGATTACTATAAAGCCATGGGGAAAATAAAACTCATTAGTAAGATATTAATTGATATTAAATGTTTTTTTTTTAGTGTATTGTTATATATATATATATTATTTTGGCTGGAATGTGGGAATAAATGACAATATAATAATAATAATAATAATAATAATAATAATAATAATAATAATAATAATAATAATAATACTGAGTGAAGATTTAAATTGGGTTTAAAATATGCAAAGAATTGTGCAAAAAATAATAAAGAAATGTATTGTTGTTTTGTTTATTTTGCAAAATTGTATTAATTCTATGAACATTTCACCCCTAATTGTGATATATTTTGCATTAACAATATATATATATATATATATATATATATATATATATATATATATATATATATATATATATATATATATATATATATCAGTATAAATACACTTTTACTAATAAATGACATGCTGAGTGATGGTTTAAATTGGGCAAAGAAATATGTCCAAAAAAGGTATTTACAAAAAAAATATTTTTGTTCATGCAATATAATTTCTTTGATTTTGGGGTGAAATGTGTTTGCATGAGATTCACTCTGCTAGATTTGTGCCTTAGAAAAAGTGTTTCAGATATGTCAGGCATGCACCTCCAGACTGCTGAGTAATCTGGTGTTATAAACAGATATTGCTGACACAATGGCCGCTGCTACCTGAAGCTGTTTTCCAGCGGGTTGCACCTGGTTGCGTCATCCGTTGATAGCCTTAAAATGTCTTTCATTGACCACACACTTAGTAAGAGTCTAGACAGCAATTATATTTACTCTGGCCTAGTTTTCACATTGTACAGTCTCTGCTCCAGAAAAATCCTCACTCTTGATTAGTTTGCTTCAAGAAAATACCTTAGTGAATCAGAGGGGATGCACTTTGGTTTGGTCTGAAGATAAGTTTTTAAATACTTGAATTTCTTGTTTACCCACCCTCATGTGGTTCCAAACCTGTATGCTTATATATATATATTTTTTTTTATTTTTTTTTGTGTGCCATATGACACTTTTATAATTTTACGACATAAACTAACCAAAGCATGCACAAAAAGGTCAAATTATTTGATATTTTAGAGACTTGACATACAGTCATGAGGGTCTTTAAGGGTCCTCACTATCCTTGACAAAATCTTTTCATGTGTGTATACAGTTAAACCTAAATCTATTCAGACATCTTCAACATTTTCTCACATTATCACAGTTTATTTGCTCTAGTTTATAAAATGGTAATACAATATGACAAGAACTCAGAGTTAAACTGTGTCAGAACAAATCTTGATAATCTTGAACTTAATAGAAGGGTATTTCATGGATTACAATCAACCAATACGCTATCAGCTGTTAAATTTAAGTACAATATAATACAATATTTATTTATTTTTGTACAATTTTACTGCTAGTCCAATGTTTGAAGAATTTTGGGGTATATTATGTTACAGTTTACTTAGTTTTGCTCTCTTCACTTACACAAATAAACTGTATAGTCCTGCACCCACTAGTAAAAATATATATCTGGTGCCTAAATCATTTTTGGGTTGACTGTATGATAAAACTTTTGCCAAACTAATTTTATTTTAATTTTCTTGAAATAATAATAATAATAATAATAATAATAATAATAATAATAATAATAATAATAATAAAACTACATAAGCAGCTTGCAGCTTGATAGATGTGGTCACTACAACATGTTTTACAAGAGCTACGTTTCAAAAACGTGCGTTCCATTGGAAAAATATCTAGATGTACTAGGTGAACTTTAGGTGTACTGTCACTTTAAGATGAATTGGCAAGTGAAGCATTTATTGCATTAGTAGTATTATGGAGCTCTTGTATTATCTTTACTCATTTATATATATATAGAGAGAGAGAGAGAGAGAGAGAGAGAGAGAGAGAGAGAGAGAGAGAGAGAGAGAGAGAGAGAGACAATGAGAGACAATGAGAGACAATGAGATGTACTATACCAAGAATGTGGAGAAAAAACCAAAACTGCGCTCTACATGTTTATGCCTCCGAGATATGTTATGTAGAAACTTGGCACTGAATATCTTGACACTGAATCCGACGCTTTGTTTGGGAACGTTGTAGAGAATCTGGGCCACGGCTTATTTTGCTTGCATATCTTTGGCTCAAACATAATAATATGTAATTCATCATAATAAGATCTCCCGCACAGATGTTGCGGGTTTATGACGGCGAGAGGTTAAACGTCCTTGGATTATCTTCCACGTTTAAATCCGAATGAATTAGGCATTCTTTTCCCTTTAGAGATTTTCTAATATTCCCTTATTGTTTAATCACGATTATACGGCACGGATCATGCAGTCGCTTAGCCGGTTATTATCTAGATAGTGAGATTTGAGTGTTCTTGTTTTATTTGTTGTTTCATGCCCTTCTCCCATTCAGGATGGCCTCAGCAGTTGCTCGGAGGGTCAGGATTGATCAAATCTACAGGAGGGAGGCAGAGGAAACCGAGTGGATAAATGCGAAGCCGCATGTGCCGCCAGTCTTTTCTGTTAACTTCACAGTGTGCGGCGATGGCCAAAACCTCTCTGTAGTAGGCCTAACCTCCGAACCACTCGCCTGCGATTTGCATGAGGCCGCTCTCCCCCACGATCCCTGTCTCTCGCTGCCTACAAATTTGTGCTGGAATGAAAATGAAACCTAATTATAGGAGCTTATTAATATTTTGGCTTACCGCACTTTGTTACAACCGCTGAAACATGGAATTAGCGTGGGTTCGGCGGCTTTCTTGGAGTTCTTTTCCTCTCACGCTGCGTGTTTCTCTTCCCACCTCCCTTTCCGAAACGCTGTTAGTCGAGACCGTGGCCCCTGACTGATTAAAAGTGACAAAACACAGCGCGTTTGAAGTGACTGTTGCCCTGCTCTGTTGTGCATTTTTGAAGAAGCTTGTCATTGACACTGCCGCCCCTGTTTTCTGCTCCCGTGTGAACCTCTCCAACACCACTTCTGTCTCCGCGGCAAACTCGGCTTTCTCGCCCGTCAGGCGTTCTCGTGACCCAAATCCCGACCCAGGGTCTCAGCTACCTTCCCCGTGTGTAAGTAAACACAATCATTTATTCAAAGTGGCTCGTGGGAGAAAAACGAACACGCATCTGCTGTTGTTTACCATTAGTGGTTAGTTGAGGCTGTATTTTTATTCATTTCATTTAATGCCTGAGGTGACCTTAAGGATGCAATCCACTGACGCACGTCACACCAGTTCAAAGGCTTTTTCTTTTACGCTCAAAGACTTCTTCCTCCTTCGTGTCTGTGATCGTTTGCCCGGTTGGCCGTTACAGAGGGGTTTTAAATTGGAAGCGACTGAGAATTGAATGAATCGACTGGAAACAAGGACGTCTAGCTTTATACGGTCATCTTACAGCACCACCCGGCATCATTCGCAGCGGACGTTCAGATAAAGTATAGATCACCCACGTGTAGCCCATGGGCAGAGAGAGAGAGAGAGAGAGAGAGAGAGAGAGAGAGAGAGAGAGAGAGAGAGAGAGAGAGCGAGAGCGAGAGAGAGAGCTTGTTGTTGTTGTAAGCTGCTCTGATATGAATGAATGGGAATGTGTTGAATAAAAATGAAAAAAAGACAGTATTGAATGAAATTAAATGCTCTCAGATTTACATTTGTAACAAATCGACCAGCATTTTTCACCTGATCCATATGATTTCAGTCAAGAAAAGACATTTTAACATCTATATGTGAAGTCAATATAAAAAACTAAATTGACCACATTTACTTTTTGCATGCGTTTGTCGGCCCTTATTTTGTACAATTCAGTAAATTCACAATATTCCCCAATATGACTCCCGATAGATAAAATCAAGTCTTGCCCTACGTGTTTTATATTGTTGAATAGCCGCTCCACATTAAGATATAATATCCTAGTATTATTTACTGTCACCAAGGGTCAATTTAATATTTTTTCAACCTAGGCAATATAAATGCTTAATACCTTTTTTTCAACTGAGACTTTGAAATTGACTTAAAAATGAATCTCATTTTTCACAAAAAAAAAAAAAAAAAAAAGAACTATAATTGATTGATTTAGATTCTCCTCTGTAATGCTATCTCAGCTGTGCCAGTGAAAATGGATCCCTCTCAAAGCCGTTTCTGACCGTTGTTTAAGCAACTTACACCAGTATTGCAGTGATAAAAATGACTGCAACAAAAATAAACACAGGTATATGGCATGAACTGGTATACTGCCCAACACTGGATGGATGGATAGAAATGCAAAAATAAAGTGAGCATTTGAGAGCTGCAACGAAGGGGAAGGTCATTTTTAAATAGCAACTTTTTAAGCGAATAACATTACAGTTTGGTTTGTTTTCTCACGGGATGCTTCACAAGACTTGATATATGTGCACATTTTTTAAATATACTTTAAATACCTGTGTAAATACAGTATCCATGAAAAAATGAACAGCATACTGGTCTGGAATGATATGAAGTTGAGTAAATTATGATGACATAAAACAATAGTTCACCCTAAATGAATTTAAAATGATCGTCTGTATTTGTGAAAAGTTCAAAGGGCACAGATATCAGTCCATGCCTCCCGGAAAACTTTTTTCTTTTTCTTTTCCGAAGTCGACATTATAACACACATCAAACATAGAGTAAGAGCTGTCATGATACGGCAAGAGCATCATTCCGTCCGGATGTTCAACCACTGCGGAACCGCTGCACTGCAGATAGAAGGAAGGCCTATTAGAGAGACATATCTCTGACTTCCTGCCAGTCCCTTTGGGCCTGCAGATAATAATAGTTTCTTGCCACTGTTTTTTTTTTTTCTTCTATTTTTTTATTTTCTTTCAAAGGGGTGAAATGTACTGTATATTACGACAGAGTATTCTGTTTCCTTGCATCTTCCTTCCTTCTTTTTTTACACGTCTCTTTCCTTGTCCAGACAGTTGTCTTGTTTTTTTGTTCATCCTCCATCTCTCCTTTTACTGTAAGAATAGCAGAAGCTCTTGAAGGTTTGATTAGTGAGACGGATGCACCGATGTCGTGATTTAAATCAGAGAGCATGTGAGCGAAAGAGCAGGAGGAGGAGGAGGAGAAGGGGGCTCCCTCATCAGCCCCTTTTGTGTGGAGAAAAGGGGCTTTAATTACTCCTTGCACCAGTTTCATTAAATATCTCATTCCTGATGTAAATGTTTGTGTGGGAGCCCCGAGTGCTAAACGACAGAAGAGAGACAGTGAGCGAGACAGAGTGAGATGGATGGAGAAAAGGAGAGCTAGAGTGAGGGAGGTTGGGTTTGCATGGGAGAGTGATTTACAGTTGGTGGGGGAAATTAGGGCTAGTTTTCACAAGGGGCAGTTATAGAATAAAATCTATATGAATAGATATGCTTTAATAATAATAACAACAGCATTTTAGAGTGTCCTACATAATGAAAAATAGCTTTGAATGCTCACATGGAATTAAATAAAATAATCTGAATCTGAACCTACATAATGAAGAGTGATTTTTTTTTTTTTTCACCAAAAATTAAGGCAGGTTGTCACATTTTATATTCATTAATTCAGATTTATTATGGCTAAAACTTTCCTGTCACATTTTGATGTTTTTCATTTATTGTTTTACGCAGTTTCTCTTAAAGGTGCACCATGCAACTTTCCGTCCACTGGAGGGTGCCTATTCTAAACAAAGGCGTAGTTTGATGATGCCAAGTGTGAGCGCAGTATCTTTGGACATGTGGTCTTCACCTCGCAGCCGGTGAAAAATAGGACTCGTAAAATAGGGCGGAAATCGTGTTCATGGATGCTGTTATTAATGGTACTGTAGTGTAAAGCAGAGCAGGACCGAGTGTTGTGGAGCTGAGCACGGCTGCTGGAGCACTTGTTATACAAACACACGGCTCGCGAACACCTGAACTTTTATTATGACGGGACTGGACACAGTCGCCGGGCGCGTGAACTTCCGCTTTTTCTGGTCTTGATTATAAGGTAAAGCAGCTCTGTTTATCATATTACATACATTTAAGAGTGTTTAAAATTATGTTTTGATGTTACTCTGTGCGTTCGCTCGGCGCTGCTGTGACGAGTAAATCGCTTCTGCCAAATAAAACAGAGAGTAACACAGATATGACGCGATTGACAGGCGACTCGCTCAAACGCTAATCTGAAACGTCCCGGTCCTTAGTTTAAAAAGCAATTTTCTTACAATTTACAAATAGTTGGAAATATTTGGGATATTGTAGGTACTCAACTGAACAAAATATATAACACCGGCCTAGTGGTTTTTGGATATTTTACTGCAAAAATACTACATAGTGCACCTTTAAAATAGCAGGTTCCTGTTGTGACAACTTACCCCATATAAGTCCAACTATTGAGGCATGTTGTCTCAAAGGGTCAATTCATTTTTTTTCCCACCCTATGCAATATAAATGTTTAATAACTTTTTTCAGCTGAGACTATGAAATTGACTTGTAAAATAAGTCCCTTTTTTCACAAAATAAAAAAATAAATAAATGAAGACAACTAACCCTGGTATTGTCTATAATATAGTCCTGCATTTGCAAATACAATCCCATATATACGCTGATCCCTGAGCTGTTAAACTTGTACATGAACAATTCTGCGGTCAAATCCATTGCCCCATTTTTTTAAAAAATTTTTTTTACTGGCGTCTGTCACCCAAGTAGCACATTTAGTCTCTTTGATCAGGACTCTGCTGTGGATCAGTAAGGCCGTATGGCAGAGTCAAGTTCTCTGGAGAGAAGAGGGTAAATCGGCTTTTGTGAGGCGAGGATGACGCGGGTCCCCAGGGATCATCAGCAGATCTTTCAAATTGATAATCACCATTCCTCATTACCGCAACTTCCTGCGCTTTACTCGCCACTTCATTTCCTAATTACTTGATTATATATCTAAGATGATTCATTAATGATCTGAGCTTCGTTTTGCAAATAGTTTACACCAGTCATTAATTACCCTGGGCTTTTCCCCTCTCTGATAATGAGTTAGATTCTGACTCTGATTCTCTCTGTCTCGAGTGCTCCTCTGCCGAAAGCTCACCTCGTTTTGGGTGTAGATTGGATTCATTATCCAGCAGAGTCTCTTGACTTTCAGTTAGCTAATGTTATTTGTGTTGTAGCTGAAGTCATTTTGAGAGGGGATTTGAGACAAAATTACTGTTGTTTAAACATCTAAAGACATGCATTTAAAAAAACAAACAAACAAACAAAAAAAACAAAAACAACAACCTTTATTTCCAGTTATTAACCACTTTTATTTCCGGTAAACATGTTTCTTGGCTGTAATACTGGGTAACTTTCAGTGATGTGTGGTATTATGAAAATGGTTTAATGTAGATTGTGGCTATTTGTTAAAAGGTTGTGTTTGATCCCAAGGGAACTTAACATGATACATTAATTATTGAAATTTCTTAATGCAATAATGATGTTCGTAGATGGTTTCAAAGGCTCAAAATATAAAATGGCAGATTTGATCCAAAAGTGGTTTGCAACGTGGTTGCTATTCTAGTGGATATTGGATAAAAATAATAAGGCCTAGCAGTTTATAAAACGTGCATGCTTTGCTCATGAACTACGGCCTTGAGATTGTTGAGCTTCACCATTCATTGTAGTTAATAATGGCAAATCTTCTAGAAAACACTGAGTATTTGAATGGTCTTTGTTAAAGCAGCTTGAAAATTAATTAGAGCTTTTGTCCCAAAGGAAATTTAGCCTTTTCACTTTAGTCTTTACTCAGAACTCCATTCTAACATGAAGAATGAGAGGTTTGTTCTTTCACACAAACACATTGGGAATCTGCAAAAAGAAAACTTACTTTTCCACTGTATAACTTTTGACAAAAATGACATCCTGTCAGTCTATATCATTAGCTATAAGCAGACCCGTATGGAATCGTCTCGCCTTTTCACTTTTTCAACTCGCATTGTAGGAGGAACACTGCAACAGGGGTAGAGAAATGCTTTTAAAGGTACATGCGAGTCCTACACTGCTGAAAGCAATGTCAAATCACTCAAAATATTGACCTTTTACCTTTTAAATGCACACATGAATGACAGGAGTTTGTAATTGTTGTAATTGGAACTTCAGAAGAATAAGGTTGAGCACACATTTTATTTCAAGCCTGATTTGCACCCCAAGCGTTTTGTCCAAGAAATCCTCAATTGTGGGGTGTCATTACGATTATTTTACTGCTCCTGATCACGTTCAGAGGCCGTGTGATCCCATGTTATATGTTATATAAGTGGTATATATATATATATATATATATATATATATATATATATATATATATATATATATATATATATATATATATATATATATATATATATATATATATATATATATATGAAGAGTTCAGATGCAAAAGCCTCTAAATCCGTCTGATGTTTTTTTTTTTTTAAATAAGCATTTTTGTCAGGCTTCCGTGTATAGGTTTCAAACTAAGGGTACTTCTGAATGGGCTGAGGCTAGGATTTGAAAGTATTGTATGAATCTATACTATATGCAGATAGCATTCAGTCTGTATTGTTATCTCATTTTTGACCAAAGTGGCTTTTAGAGGCTTTTGCATCTGAACTCTTCATATATATATATATATATATATATATATATATATATATATATATATATATATATATATATATATATATATATATATATATATATATATATATATATATATATATATATATATATATATATATATACCACTTATATAACATATAACACTTCAGGTTCTTTTGGTATTTGTCTCATTTGCGGTGTATAGAGGTGTGTTTATGCATTCATGCATGTAGTGTTAGGTCAGGTTGGACTACAATACTGCAAGTTAAAAAATACTGCAAGCTAAAAAATACTGCAAGCTAAATTAGAAACAGTTTAAGGACAAACTGAAGACTTTTTTGTGATCTTGTGGGTTTTTATTTTTCAGTTTGTTTGTCAGTTCAAGGAGCATTCCCACTGTCATTGAAAACAAAATGTGAATAAAGACCATGATGGTCATATACATCTCCATTTTTTGGTTTCTTCTGGAGCAGTTCATTTTAAACTCAAGGGAACTAATCAATAATGTAGACGTGAGCCCTGAATTGCACTGTCACATCCATCATAATTGAACTTTTTAGCTGATGGAAAATGCATTACTATCAGTTTAGATTTATTTGTGCAGGTTTCTACAGTCTGAGAGAGCAGCTCCTTGTGTGGACACATGCTCCATGGGGACCGCGGAGGCTGTTTACAGCCGGCATGTGTCGTTTCCTGTTCGTCTCCTTCACTGCCATACCGAGTTTAAGTCACAGGATAATTTTTTTAATAATTCACCTCGATCTCAGAGGAGGGGCTGGAGTGGAGCAGGACACAGGGGTCATTGCTGAAGTGACACTTTGTTGTGTGGATAGGTCACTATCATAATCATTATCTTTAAACCTCTAAAATCTTCTTCCTGTTAACACAGATGTGCTCATGCTGTCAGGTTTTTGTTTTGAGATACGCCACTGAATGATGACATGCAGCTACAGAATGTTTTATTGAGAGAGAGAGACTTTGCAAATGTGCCATTGGCAAATAAGTTACACACAAACATATCAATATTGTCATATGCGTTACCAGGCCTTTATTTTTGATTATTATATATTTATTTTTCTTCCTCTTAGACAGAAACATGCTTCTAAAAAACCCGCCCTAATGCGCATTGCTATTAAATCTGCTTTTGTTCCTCAAGCTTGGTCAACAAGAATTTATTTCCCACTGATTCACTGCAGCATTTTTGTATTCTTTAACATTTTCCCCGTCTTTAAAAAGAGATTTGGCTCTAATTGTTGATAAAAAGCGCTTTCTTCATTCTGCATGTTACTTGGAAGGAACCTTGAAGGAAAAGGTCAATATGAATGTTGTGCTGTAATAAACGAGGAAAGTCAATATCACCTTATGCCTGCTGTATTGACCGTTTTCAGAGATACCACCTCACCGCCTCCTTCCTCTCCTCCCATCTCTCTCAAAGGCTCACACAGGCCAAAATTCCACCATCATTCCACGCTGTTGAATTAATCGTGGTCTATGGTGTTCCCAAATGTACGTGAAGTTTCTGGGAGCTGCCGAGTTCTTTGTTTTTCCTGCTGGTGTGCTTTATCTGCTGGAGCAGAGCTGAAAGTACGGCACTGAGGAGACCATTGTGCTTCTGTTTTGTTGGGGAACAGTTCTGTCTCCGCAGTCTGAAACTTCTGCACTGTGGCGTGATGCAAAATCCTCTGAGACTGTGAGTTGAATACAGCTAAAACCAACTCTATTACCCAGCAGCTTATGGATTTGAATAGTTGAATGCCTAGTAATTACATACGGAGAGAGGTGTGTGTCCCTGTCCATGAGCCTACGTGTGTGTGTGTTGTACTGGCTTGCATTCAAAGTCAAATGTGGGATAGTCCTACTTGATATCTCAGACTTTCGACCACAAAGGCGTCCTGACATTTGCATACTGACGTATAAGGAAACAATACCATAATCCTGCCGTTTGCTTTCCACGTCTCATCATCGCAAACAAATTGTAGGTTAAACAAAGGGTAATAACCGTCAGTGCTAGTTTTATTTGGGGGAAAAGTGAGTGTTTCATTTACTGTGTACATCTCACTGAGGTACACTTTGATAAGGTTAGGCTTAGATGTAGTTTTCACAAGTTGGAAGCCTGACATTGATTTTTTTCAGGTTTTGAATGCAGCACTAATGCATATCTACCTGCCTACATGATCTGTCCATCACCTCAACGTAGCTCAGCCCTGAATCTGTCATTCATTGCATCTGTGTGCTTCTTGACTCCGAGAGAGCAGTCATGGCCTCCTTGAATGTCGGTGTTAATGACAGTAAAATGGAGATGGATTCGTGTAGAATAGCCAGTCTGACTCTGGATGGATGCTGCCGGGTCATTCCTCTGTGCCGTACATTTTTTATGCCCCCATCATGTCTTAATAAATTAGAGAAAATACCGCATCATTTTTTAAAGTTGGAAATCATAATTATAAGACGCAATATCACGGTTAAGTGAACTATTATCAGTTTTTTAAGAAATATGTCTTTTTTTCTTCATGCAATGGTGTTTCGAGCAAAACTTGTAATAATGATAAGCATTTTCGTAGGTGTGTCCTCATTATCACTTTTCATTCTGTTAACGGCAGTTTTGGGGGAAGCTACTTTTAGAAGTATAGTGTGACAGTATTGCGTTGCTCACTAATTCCAATAATTTTCCTCACCTGGGCTGGACTTGCTTGTTTTGTTTTTTTAAATCATATTAATAAAACAAATCCTATTTTTGGCAAATGTAAAGGACCTTTCACACTAAAGGTGGAATGAATAAACCTCAGGCTGAAGGAAATGCAAAGTCAGTCAAAAACAAAGTAACTTACTTTAATTATTTGCAAATAGTAATGCATTACTTTACTAGTTACTTGAAAAAAAGTAATCTAATAACGTAACTCGCATTAAGCCGGAATTATAATGCATTTTTTTACGCCTATGCAAGCATATTTCATGCACAGTTTTGAGCAATCTCTCACCACGAATTATGTAAATATTGACCCATGTAAATATCTTTGTATTCGTTCATGCTAGAGTTGTAGAAATTAAAGTACTATCTAACCTCCATTGTCACTGATGATTTTTTGAGAAATTATTTGATAATGCAGCAATAAACTAGCTAGTAGGCTATAAGTAAATGTTTTTATTTTTTTTATTTTTTAACTTTGCTGATTTAAAACATGATCAAAACACACTATTTTAATGGAAACATTTCACACTGACAAATATCGGTACCGGAGTTTATTAAAATTGGTATCAGTATAAACCCCAAAAAATCCTATCGGTGCATCCTTATTAATGATATCATCCTCCAGGAAGTAAATTGTTGAAAATGAATCAGCAATCACAACATTTTTTTACAAGTTCAAAAGGTACTGCATAATAGGAAACATCATATAGGTGAGATTCTTTAGAAAGATTCAGCATGACTTGTGTGAAAATCCTTGTATGTTACCCTGCAGAAGAATAAAATAAACATTATTGTTTTCCTGCCATGATGGAATGGAGCCATTACTCTAAATAAACATTATATAGCATGCAGATGACGATAATGTCTTTCTCTGTCTCACTCTCATTATAGTGCTTTATTTGTTCTTAAAAAAGCTTCACAAACTCTTGCATGTGTTTGTGTGTTCTTGAGTCAAAGAGTAGGTGTTGTTAGATGTTTAAAAAGCACTTTTGCTCATGTGCAAGCACATACATTTATCGATTGCCCTAAAATCAGGTTTGCAAGTTAACACTAGAGTAAATGCAAGTCGACTTCAAGTGTATTAACAGAGTGTTCAGTTCTAATGGGCTCTGTGCAACCTTTCCCTGACAGTTTATTGCCTCTGAATGCTGTGTCTGATTGCATTTCATGCGCTGCAAATGCATTAGTGGTGTACATACTCATGGAGGTCTGTAATACCTGGAGAGAGCTATCCGTTAGCATTCCTTCATTCATCTCAAAGGCAGCTGCTTAACTGAGGCGTGCCCAATACATAGGTACCTGCAATTTATTTTCATTTCGTTTCATTTGTATAGGTCTTTTCACAATACATATAGTTCCATAGCATCTTTACAGAAAATGCTTGTTTTTACACTTATACTTGCGCTTTGTTGGATTTTTGTTGGAGCAGGCAAGTGTTTTATATTTTGTCCAGTTGAGTTCTTACAATATCCCAAATGTTTCCAACTATTTGTAAATTGTGCGAAAATTGCTATTTTAACCAAGGAGCCGGGACGTCTGAGGGAGTCGTCCCTCAATTGCGTCATATGTGTGTTACTCTCGGTTTCCGTTTTTTTTCTTTAGAATAGCTTTACTCTTAGCAGTGTGAACAAGTGTCACAGCAGTCGCTGAGAAAACACACAGAGTAACGTCATAACATCATTTTAAACACACTTAAATGTTTCTAATATGATAAACAGAGCTGCGTTACCTCATACTCATGACCGGAAAAGCGGAAATACCGCCGGCGACTGTGTCCTGTCATAATAAAAGTCCTGCAGCTTGCGAGATATCTGTTGCGTAAGCGGCCCTGCTCAGCCCCTCAATAATCGGCCCTTCTCTGCTTCATACTACAGTAACATTAATAGTCACATCCATGAACATGATTTCTGCCTGAGTCCTATCCCGGCTGTGAGATGAATGGTAAATGGACTGCATTTATATAGAGCTTTCAACAGACCTATGGCCATCCAAAACGCTTTACATATCGCCTCACATTCACCCATTCATACACTGACGACGGTGTCAGCCATGCAAGGCGCCATCCAGGTCGTCGTTAGCAGCTGGGGTTAGGTGTCTTGCTCATGGATACCTCAACACTTGGTCAGGTGGAACCGGGGACTGAACCACCAACCTTCTGACAATCTACATGAACCACTGAGCCACTGCCGCCCACAACTGATAACAAGTGAAGACCACATGTCCTAAGATTCTACACTCAAACCTGGCGTCATCAAACTATGCCTTTGTTTTGAATAGGCGCCCTCTAGCAGATGGAAAAGTTGCACAGTGTAGCTTTAAGAATATCTGTTATCAGTTGACTGTCAAAGTAATATGATTGCAAATACAAACAATTTGCCATGCTGCCATCTTTACTTAATGGTGATTTATATTTTATTTTATCAAAATTCATTAATAGACATAACCGGTTATAATGTACTGAATCTTTTCTGATGTGATTTGTCGCGTATGTGCATTGTCGTGGTAGCATACAATGGCAGAGGGAGGCGAGAGACATGAGTGTGAGTAATTAGCTGACATCTGGGCATATTTCAGCTTTCATGAACAACCTGGTAAGCACGATCTGGAAAACACACGCAAAATCAAAGCTACCATTCATCAAAATGGTTTCATTTACACTTGGGGATGAATGTATCTCCGCAAAACGGATATAAATCCGATCTTCAATTCATGCACTATTTAATGAATTTCACATCACTGAAAACAACAGATATGAGCTGCATTTTATTAATCATCAGCTAATTTCAAATGCAAAGACGACAATAGGAGAGAGCACAGAAACAGCACTGGTGAGATCATTCAGTTTCTTTTAATAAATATGATTGTATGTTGAGCACCTATGACTTCACTTTGGATTTAATTTGCAATAGTTTGTGCGGTTGGCTTAATGAAGAGTTACTCTGTGGCAGCGCTGTCATAATTGGCTATAACATAGCCTATAACACGCTCTCATACGTTTATTTTTTAGCATTGTTGGGAGGAGTAAGATTTACATGTGTGGATTCAACAACCAGGTGCGTTTAAACTTTAGTTTTGACTGTAAGACCACCTCTTAAAGTGGCTTTTAGTATTACTTGTGTGTATTTATTCTAAATGCTCCTGTTGTCTTATTGCCCAGACTTGAGTTTAGTTTGATACATTTAAGAAGATTGTTTTCTTAAGAAGGTTCAGTTTATATATCTGACTGCTTGTATTTATTGACAAAATTGTATACATGAGGATGCAGCGCATCATCAATGCATCGTGATATCGAATTAAACCGAATCGATGGTATGATAATTGTAATCGAACAGATCCGTGAGAGCAGTGTAGGTTCACTACCTTACTGTACAGTAAGATGTGCTAAAGTTTACATTTAAGTTTTAAATTAGCGTTTTTAAAGTTTTAAAATGTTATGACAGTAATATCGAATAATTAGCCTGACAAGCCAGACCCACATCAAGATGTTTGGTCTGGAAACTCACCATTGACAGCTCAATCCGAGGGGCGGGATAAACGGTTGTCTTTCAAACTCCCTCTGCACACGATAGGATAGCGCTACAACCAACCAGAGCAACGAAGGTGAAACAGAGCTTGTTGATAGATTAAACATTCGCCGTATCCGGTCAGCAATACTCAGAACACATCTTTCCTTTTTAAGAATGACTTCAGTGCCGTTCTTTCTTCTTTTCTCAGAGAAAAGCTCAACTCCAAGTCTTCCAGAGTCGCGGTCAAAGCTGATTCGAAAGACCGCCGCCGCTCGCCAGTTTCTGTGCTTACTAGAAGCATGCAAACACAACTCGGCCGTCGTCATTATGGCCCCGCCCACCGACTCTATACACGATCTGATTGGCCCGGCAAGAGTTTGGCGTTTCCAGCTTAGAGTAGACGACATTCGCGGGCAGATTAGATTTGCTGTCGCTAGGGTGCGTCTAGATTTCTAGGCTATCGTATAAAACCACGCTGTAATTTTTTTTTGGGAAAAAAAGTTACCTGGTTGCCTTAAAATTGAGTTCATTGAAATTAAAATTTTGAGTTAATACAATGAATTTTTTTTTGAGATTCGACAACCTTTATTAAAATATTATTAAAAGATTTTGTAAGCATATTGGGTAATTGTGTGTGTTTTATTTCTGATGACGCAGTGAAACATGCCAAATGTTTCAAAACATGCTAACATGCTATTGAAACATGCAATGAAAACATGCTATTTTCATGATTTATCACATTTTCTATTTATTATACAAATTTCCTTCATTGTATCAACTCAAATTTTTAATTTCAATAAACTCAACATTTTAAGGCAACCAGGTTAGTGTAAAAAAAAGTGCAGTAAAAAAAAAAAAAAAAAAAAATTAGATTATTAAACTTTTTTATATATATTTATTTGTTAGCTTTTGACTAGCAATCTAACTGCTTAGCTTTCTTTTATAGCTCTAACTGGTTAAAGCTACACTGTGTGATATTTTTCCCCATCTAGCGGTGAAAAGGTATATGACCATCCAGTGAATAATAGTTTCTGTTTCTCTCAATTCTGATTTCGTTTTAACTCCTACAGTGGCTGATTTAGTCCAAGATTAACATGGCAATCCCCCTCTTCACATTCGACACGGCGTCATTGAGTGTTAAAACGCAAAAAGCGAAGCTTGAATTTACGGGTATGTCCCTTTTTGGCTAACGTGCTTTCAAGATGGAGGAGCAACATGGCGACCGGCATTCGAACCCCTCACCCGTATGTATTTTCAAAGGCATATTATAAACTTACGAGAATACTTTATTACTTGAAAGAAGTAAATATACATTAACGAGCACATATATTTTGAGCACATAAGTGTTTTTAGCTAAGAATAAACTAAAAAAGTTACACAGTGTAGCTTTAAGAAAAGTTTAAAAAAAATCGAAATAAGTAATCACATTAACATTGTTTTTTCTCAGGCATTAAAGAAAACCAAACATTGACCCCTTGTGTAGGCTGCGTTTCATACCTTCCAGGTTTGTTTTTGTTTTGTTTTTTTGAAAAATACATCAACGCTACGAGGCTCTAGTGACTCAGCGCTAAAATATCATCAAGCGGTGTGATGAGGTATGAGTCTGTCTGTTTAAGCAGGGGAAAAACAACTGAAAACACACTGCACCTGGTGACTAGAAAGGAGCAATTCTGAAGGGTTTTAAACAAAGCACGTCGCTCACGTGTGTCAGGCCTGACCTGCTGCAGATACAGCTGTAGCACTCAAGTTTCATTCTGTTTAGTCGGCTAAGCTGTTCGCATCAGTAGCAGAGATTGTGGTGATTTTCTGCAGAAATCGGGCTGCGCCATGCCAAATTGCTCCAATAAATTCAATGTCGGAGCTAAATAATAGATTTCCATTACAGTCAAAAGAGCATGAAGCATGTTTTTTTCTTTTCTTTTGGAGGTCTTAAATATGCCACAGTCGGCTGTGGCAACATCAGAGTTAAACCGGAGAAGCCCAAATTCAAAGGCATTACGATGCTTCATTGCTTTATTTTCTAATTTACCAAGATTAACGATAGGCAATAAGCAGTCTATTTATTCTAAAGGAATTATTTAATTATTTAATCTAAAATAAAGTGTTTCTTTGGAAAGACGAATGAGGTGATGAATTAAAAGGATGCAAGATGAGTGGAAGTAAAAAAAAAAATCCATTCTTTTAGCACGTTTCCAAGAAGTTCTTTGTTCAAGGGTCCCTTTGTATGTCAGCAATATGTCAAAAGGAAGTTCTTTTAGATTCTAATTGTTGTCTATTTTGAGTTAAAAAGTGTGAGGTCATTGCATCGTTCTTTCCTGTATCATTACAAGTGATCAAATCAAACACGAGACTGTTCTCAAAACGAGTCATCACCTTGCCATCACCGTGAGCGGTTTGTAAAGCGCAGCTTGAGATTGCAGCCTGACACCATCAGAAGGGATTCTTATCCTTTTTTTTTTGTTAAGCGCTGACGAGTCGTAGACACATCAGGGACTCACGTTACCTCGATGTTTCTCCGTGCTTGTCAAAGACGCTGAGATGGGATCTTGTTAAAAGTGGGCCATCGGAGGTGCATCTTCACAACATTTCCACAGGAGTGGATTTCACTTGAGTGCATAATATGATGCTTAAAAGGCAATACTGAATCCGACGTCTGTCTAAAGATGTTCTACCTATGGCAAAGTGACTAAATTAAAAAGGCTCTTTGGTTAAACGGGCGTTTATGGTTTCTTCAAAGCTTTTGCCCAATTTGTGGTCATTTTATTGTTGACAGAGCTTTGTTTCTGAGACTGGGCACTGCACACTTGCTGGAGTTTTGTTTGGAATTCATGTATTACATATTTAAACAGATGTGTGAATCGGATTGCAATCGTGTTTATGATTCATATAAACAGAATTTTCCGAATATGAATTTTGATTTTTTTCTAATGCGGATCAGATAATTTGATCTTGGAGGAACTGGAGGAGAAATGTTTAAATCCATTGAGATCTCTGCAGATTTTGGTATGTAAATACAGACTGAGCATCTTCTGAACATCTGATCGCACACACAAAGCGTTTTTCCATTCCAATGCGCTACTTCCCATTGTTTTTTAAACACGGTCTAGATATAACCATTGTGCTCACGGCTTGCATCTTTTGCAGTTTCTCGCATATGACACAGCATTCTAATTTGAGACCTTGCGTTTTCCCCTATTCCACGTGAATATCGTCATAGGTATTCACACCACCGGTATTCACACCATCGATGTGTCCACAACAGCGGACGATATCATTCTTTTTATTTTAAGCGCTTGCTTGAGCTGCCGCTTTAAATGCTCAAGCTCATTATAGCATGATTGATTCTGATTGGCTGTTTTTATCTTTCATCAGCTGGATAACATTGTTCTGAAAGTAGGGGTGTGTGATATGTATCATCTGCGATAATATCGTAATTGTTGTTTTAACGATGTGCGATCTGACATTATCAAGTATATCCCTCACATACAACAAGAGAGTGTGTGCGCGCATACACTATGTGATGTAGTCTTGAAGATTAGACTAGTGCGGGTCCACGCTTTCACTGCGTGAGTCTATATTTATATCATAAATGTGATATTTATTTTATACAAGTTAACTAAACAAGAATTTAATATTAAATGACTTACATTTTAGACACCAGATTGCCCGTTTTTAATATATTTCGCCAACGAGAATAGTTCAAAACAAACTCAAAAGTCTCTGAGCTGTGTTTCCTTACTTAAGGAATTAGCTTTCTGAACGAATCAGTTGAATCAATGATTCAGTGACTGAGATAGTCAAATGATTCTTTCATGAATAAATCAGCTGTTTAAATGAATTGGTTGAATCTCAGTGACTCGCTCATTAACAGTGACTTGCTGCTGCCTACTGGCAGTTCTAAAGTATCTTTTCATGTTTTTTAAATAATTTCAAATATCAGTATTTAATGTTGTGTGTTTAAAACATCAAAACATTATTTATGCATAACTACAGGATATTTCTCACCTTTAAGCTCATTAAACAGTCGGTGTAAATGGCAATTCTTTGTTAGAAAATGCTCCAAAAACAAAACAAAAAAACATTTTAACTTTTTCTGTCACTGCTGTGAACTGACCACAGAGAATATGAAGAATATCAAAAACTTTAGGAGTCAGCTGATCACCAGCACCAAGATACCAGCACAATAATACGCTCAGCAAAATACCGTCTATTTATCGTTATTGCGAAAATCCCAAAAAATATTGAGATATCTTTTTTGTAAATATGGCACACCCCTATCTGAAAGTGATTCCAACAGTATCGCTGCTCTGTGCCATTATCATTATAGCTGTGGTGTGAACTCTGAGCTATTCTTTAATATTAAGAGCGGTTTTTAGAACTATATCTTTATCGTTAACTTATATAGTTATCGTCCTTGGACTTAAGACTTCGGCAAAAGCACATATGCTCTCCATTTAAAGTCATTGCTGTCTAGGAGAATCTGAGCTTTGAGATCTCATTTGTCATTTTTCTTTCCTATAAGCGCAGCTCGAGTACTTTTCGTCACTGTATGATTTACATCTCGCAGCCATTTTTTTCCCTCAGTACTTTTATCCTTCATGATCGATACATACACGACAGCTTTTTAAGCTACATGGATACATATCACGGACAATAAATGGAGCGCTGTGATTCAACGGCAGAGAGAATCTTTCGCTCACTGGATGATTGACAGCTCACAGAGCAAGCTAAACCTCACAGATCTCTTCTCAGCCGGATCGGCGTTCCGACAGGAGCGTGCAGTCTTTTCATGGATCTGAGAAAATTCCCACAAAGGACACTGCCGTACACGCTCGGGCTCCTCCCTGCATGCTTTGGCTGCCTCCCTTTGAAAGTGTGACAGCTACATCTCCGCAAGTCCAAAACGTGAAAGTGCCCTTGCCTCTCTTCCTTTTCCACGCATTCTGAGAGTGTCTGCAGCGATAGGAAAATACAAAGACACTGTGTCCAGGAAGTAGATACAGTTCCTATTTAAAATGAAAACTGACAGTTAGTATATACATAAAGTAGTCTGTTTTCTAAATGCATGCTGTTGATCTTATGGATCCTTTTCACAGACAGTGATGCGTTTTTGCAGGTATCAACATCGCAGATCTCCAATCAATCGACCAATCAATCAATCAATCAATCAATCAATCAATCAACCAATCAATCAATCAATCAATCAATCAATCAATCAATCAATCAATCAATCAATCAATCAATCAATCAATCAATCAACCAATCAACCAATCAATCGTAGCACCAATCTGAACGTACAGGATGAATGACTGTGATCGATGGTGAGGTTCCATTCATGCAGAATAGAGGAAACGGAGCCGTCACCAATCTGAACCCATGTTCGCTATGGGTGACCAGTTGTCTTCTTCAACCGTTAGGAGTGTGTCTTTCAGAACAGCAGGCAACAGCACAGGCTAGGGCGCCAGGAGTATGATTACCCATCTGGGCCACATTCCCCAAAAGAGCAGTACGAGTGATTATGTCAGTGATTGTTGGCAGGCCAGTAAGCAAGGTGACAGCCGATTTTGTTATAAGGCTGAACCAGTGTACAACTGTAATCTTTTGGCTTTTTGCGATTGAAGAGTCCAAGTCTCGGAACAGTACAGAAGATTGAAGATTGGCAGCACACACCTGGAAATAGAACAAGATACCTAGTAACGTTTTTCATATATATATATATATATATATATATAGAATACAACGACCGAGGGAGTGATGGCAAATTTGACATAATTTTCTCTTTTGACTATTGTAATCAATCTCTCAATCCCTCTTTTCAACCCTGTTTTTTTTTTTTGCTATTGGAGCAAATAGGAATACAAATCAAGTTTTATGTCATCTCCCATTCACAAGTGTACCAGCTGTAATAGAGAGTCCGATTGCTCTTTACACATCGTCCCTACCCTCTTTATCCACCCACCTCACCTGAGATCCAATTTACATTGGTTAAACTTTTAAATAATGCTACGTCATGACCAGAACACAAGCAAGCATGTCCTGTCATTCCGCGAGGTATCGTGTTATGTTGTGCGTGGGTTGTTTGAACCGGGACAACCTGCTCTAAATAAAGTTGTGATTTACTATGGTTTACTAATGTTCTGCAACGTTATATAGCAAACGCCTCATTGTTATGTGCATTGCCAGCAATCTTTCATACAAATACTTGGGTATAATTTGCTCACAAACTGAAACAAATATGCTTTAATTCTGCTTGTTTTCAGTTAATGATGCCTTTACAGATCACATTTCAAGTAAAGCATATTTTTCACACTATAAAAATGGTGCTCCTCTGATATTATAGCACATTTAAAAGGACTTGTTAAGAATTAGTTATATTTACTGTATTCACTGTAAAGCCTAGCGTCTAGGCTTTGAAATGCCACCTATTTTTCATTGATCAAGGTTATGAAGTTACAGGATGACAACTCTTTTGTTTGACTCTGGCGCCCTCCCGGGCTAATTTATAACAGGTTAATTAATTTTTTGACCCAAAAAAAAAAAAAAAGAAAAAAAAAAGATTTGTCATAACTTACCAAAACGACAAACTTCTTCAGTCATTTAGTTAATTTAAACCCGCTTCTTTCTTACACCAAAATGCAAGCCACATTTAGATCTGTCTTCATCCAAACAACAACCAATGGACTGAACCAAGTCCCTTCCCTACTTTTTTCTTTCTTTTTTCACAATTTTCTTCATCCGAAATACAGACTACACACAATACATAAAAAAAAAAAAAAAAAAAAAAAAAAATATATATATATATATATATATATATATATATATATATATATATATATATATATATATATATATATATATATATTGTGAGATTCTTCAATGCAGATTAGTCCAAAATAATCCTCTTCTTTAAACAAAAAATCCAAACTCGCTCTAGCTCTTTTTGATGCCACCTAGGTCTTGTATTGTTCACCCATTTTGGCATTTCCACATTTCTCCTCCTTGAATTACCTGTTTCACTTGGAAAAGTTCACGTAATGAAAGTAAAATGGGTTGCAAATTACATTTCATATTGACTCTAGTGTCCAGAAGTGCTCATATATAGTGTGTACTACACATTGGTTGGACCAAACATAAACATCATCTCCTTGAATGAGCAGTGGAATAATCAGACCTTTATTATGACTGAGAGAAAGTACGCTTTGAGAGACTTAAATCTCCATCCTACATTGTATTGTGTTGCATATCCTTTTCCCCTCAGAAATATGTCAGATTATGGAGGTAAAAAGATTTAAATAAAACAAAAATTGGGGCGGACATATTTTTTTTTCTACCTGTTGATATACTATTAGCATTAGATGTAATGATGTGTTTTTATGAACGTGTCTGTATTTAAATGGCGGCGGTAACTCTGTAATCATCCCCTGCTTACGTTTTCTTACTCCTCCTTCTCTTCCTGGCAGGACCTCTTTTCTCTCTTCTCGTCAGAGTCGTCTCTGACCACATTAATACACGAACAAACCCTCTCGGTTTCAAGCAGTGTTATGGAGTGCCACCCCTCCCCGTTTCTGTCGTAGCTGAGCGATGCGTGCCGCCCCGTGTCCTTGCCACGCCATCTCCCCCGTTCCCTCTGCAATCACAGAGAGAGCGACAACAACGGCGGGTCGGTAAAAGGGCCAACCCTGCGCTAACGCTGATCACTGAATTTGCTTAAAAGGCACCTTTTTATTTGTGACTTATGCGATGTGCTCCCAGCCTCACGTAATGTTGCATCCCGCCTCTCCATTCATCTCCGAGGCAACGGCAAGCGCATGTGTGATGGGAATGCAGAGTGCTGATGTGAATACAGCGCTGTGTCTGAGTGTGTGGGAGAGAGCAGCGGAGCGAGAGAGAGAGACAGTGTGTAAGTGTGTGGTAAACAGAAATACAGTAGCTTCTATCTAAGGAAGCGTATCTGTGGTTTTTTACAGTCGATAGAGCACAACGCACTTGAGCCGTAACATGAGTTCATCACACCGATCATGTAAAGCATAATGTCTGCACATGCACACTGTACAGTAATCATATCCATGCACACTGGTCATATGAGAAGCACATACAGTCTATCAATACAATAAGCCCTTTGATATCAAACAAGCCTTAAGCTGTTCAGGCAGCTACAAAACAGCATGATGGTGTTAGGTGCGGTCACATGAGCAAAATTCCATTGTTGTTTGCTGATTTATGAAACAGGGCCCACAGTGAAGTAATCTTTAAATCAATAAGTTTTATTTTTGTATTAAAGGCACATGTGTGTGACCAACTCAACACCTTTGCAAAATCTGCATGGAATCCTTTTGAAATAACTGAATTTTGCTTGTGAAAATTTGCTGAACAACGCTATATATGACCATAAATTTACCATGTTTTTTTAGACAGATAATACATATTCCAAAGTACTATAAGAAGTATTATTACTTCTTTGTAATCTTTGAAATATTGTTTATATACCATGGTATTACCATCTAAACCATAAATGTACTGGTGTAAGACCAAAACACAGTATTTCATGAGTTTGTGTGCCCATATAATCTTAGTGAAAGTGGTAAACAGATTTGGCTTGCTGTCTGCTATAGAGGGGCTCGGAGACGATATTCTACCCGAGCTCCGATTGCCCCCCCTCCCCCCCATAACAGGCAAAACTGAATGAATAAAAGAATGAATTAATGAGTCATTTATATAGCGCTTTCATATGTACTACTGTACACCCAACGCGCTTTTCACTCGTGTCAGGGATCTCTCCTCAACCTCAACCAAAATTGTACAAAAGGAGGAGCGGGGGAGGAGGAGGGATGCTGCAGGAACTAAAAAGGGGAAGAGGTAAACTGCTGGTTTTATACCTTGGTATTAGTTGAAAGATTAGATGGGCGTACTCCTCCCGAAATTACGTTTAATAACTTCACTTGTGAGAGGGACGCCACCATGATAATAATTTAATACCATAGTATTCCCTGAAGTACCGTGTAAATACCATGTTATATGGCTCTACAGTAATATGGTACAGTATATTTAAAGGGTCACTTCCCCAATTAGCATATAGCTTTGTATCAGTAGAAACCCTGGAGTATATTCAAATGATCATGTTTTGAACTTTACCATCTTATTCTTGGAAGTATACCATGGTGCATTTCAGTGTTGTGTTATTTTAATGGGGTGATGAATTGAGAAATCAATTTTCCCTTGAGCTTTTGATATATAAAAGGTCATGGTAATATAAGAATATCCTGTAAGTTTTAGAGCTGAAAACTTCCTTGTTGGTAAAAGAAAAGCTTTTATAGACACCAGGCCCAGAAAACGATCGTGTGCAGCATCTTGACGTTATCAGTTGCAAAACACCGCCTCTACAGCACGTCAAATTCAGTAGCCCCGCCCACTGACTCATGGAGCTGTTCAGGTTGCTCGCGCTAGCCAGCAGCAATAAACATGCCGAAGATCGCAAGATATTGTGCTTTTCGTGGTTGTGGAAGAACACAGTCACTGCATAAGCTTCTTTCGGATCCTAATATTAGGAATGTGTGATACTTAATTTATTTTTAATTAAGTTCCAGTAGACGTGGGGAAGACATGTACACGTGTTCGCTTCATTTCCCTGTGGAATCGTTTTTAAACTAGTCTCAGGTTGAGCTGGATTTGCAGACATATTGAGATTAAAACAACCTCGAATGCCTTCTATATTGGATCTGACAGGAATGGTGCAACACACTTATGTGAGTAAAACGTTAAAAAATATGTAATAGTAGTCCCAGGGCTGTGTGTTTTACAGACGGCTACCAAAATGGAAGCCCGTCGACGGACCGGTGAATCTCAAATAGTGAAATAATACTCCTTTCTTGATCTGGGCACGCATGCCCGCCCACACACCGTGTGTGTGTGAGTGTGTGTGTGTGTGTACACGGTTCACGCTTATATCCACTGATCGTGTGTGTGTGTGTGCACGGTTCACACTTATATCCACCAAAGGGGCGGGCCAAGTAATATAAAAATAATATTACAATCAATCGTGGGTGGATGAGAAATAAATCATGTGTGATCGAGAGAATTATTCTGTTTGCCACTTTCAAAACAATCCCTCCCTCATGTGAACTGAACTGACATGGGAGCTGAAGCTCATTAAATATGCAAATCTTATCCAATCCTAACCGTGGGCGTTTACTTCCAAGTCTCCAGTGCAGCACGCCCATCAATCAATAAATCAATCAATCAATTAACTTTATTTATATAGTTTTTTTACAATGATGATTGTGTCAAAGCAGCTTCACAGTGTTAAACAGGACAATATTGCAACAAAATTTGATTTGGTTGTACAGTCATTCTGGAGAAAATACTGATGTTATCAGCTTATTTTAATTTATCATATAGCGGCAATGTTGGCAGTACATTATTATAGTTTATATAATTAAACGAGACCTAATTAATTTATTTTATTTGTATGTTTAGTTGAATAAATTAGATCATGAGCAAGTCAACTGAGCAAGACAAGCCAAAGGCGACAGTGGCGAGGAACCAAAACTCCACCAGGGCATGATGGAGAAAAATAAACCTTGGGAGAAACCAGACTCAGTCGGGGTGCCAGTTCTCCTCTGGCCTATTAACAAACAGTGTATGACTATTATTCTGGAAACCTTACAGATCAGAAATCATATTAGATCTGAATATTCAACATTTCTGGGTATCACGCAATAGACAGGTTTATTGTGGATGGCGTCACAACCCAGCATTCAGAAGACGGCCTCAAAACCAGTGTAGAAAACAGCCTATTAATTATTAGTTATAATGTAATTAGTTGACCTCAGACAACAGTATAAAAAAAAAAAAAAAAAGCCAGTCATGACACCTTTAACAAAGTGCCATGGTATTATTATCAATATACCATGCTATACCATAACAATAATTCTTGTTATAGATATTAAGATATTAACATACTATGCTATATAAATATACCATTATTTAGAAGAAACTTGCATAATGATAATGCCTGTTTTTATGTAAATATGAATACCAGGATATTGGAACATGCAGTATTATGGTATATACTATTACTGTGCCAAAGTACTACCGCAGTACTTTTTTTGGAAGGGCTGTTTAGGCAGCTAGTTCTTTAAAAAAATCCTTTTAAAACTTGATAAATCTGCGGTTCTGCTGGATTAAGCAGGAGATGATTGATGAGATATGAGGAACATTCCTCTGCCTCCTCTTTAGTGGATTCGGTTTAATGACTGCGGTTTTACAGCCGTTCGGAGCGTACATCCGTCCCTAGTCTGAGGACCTCTAACATGGCACTGGTGACTGTGTTCACCATAAAACGCACATCATGGGGTGATCACAGGGATGGAAATTGTGAGTTTGGGCGATGGTAAGCTTCTGCTAATGATGATTCGCACTCCATCTCTCTGTGTGTCTCCAGGCCTGTCGTGGACTGAGGTCCCATGACCTCCATTAAAGCTCAGTGTGAGCTTCAATTCTTCCTCCCAGCATCCTGTCTCCTTGTCTCACTTCTCGCTCACCAAATGACTGATAGCTTTGCTGCCTTAGCCACAGCACTAATTAGCTATAGATTTACTCTTTATTCTGTAATGCTGTGACAACTGTTTTTCTTTCTTTTCCTTTTTACCCTTTTACAGCCCTTTACTTTGTGGCCATTTATTCATTCTCTCTCCTGGTCTCTCTCCTGGTCTCTCTCCTGGTCTCTCTCCTGGTCTCTCTCCTGGTCTCTCTCCTGGTCTCTCTCCTGGTCTCTCTCCTGGTCTCTCTCTCTCTCTCTCTCTCTCTCTCTCTCTCTCTCTCTCTCTCTCTCTCTCTCTCTCTCTCTCTCTCTCTCTCTCTCTCTCTCTCTCTCTCTCTCTCTCTCTCTCTCTCTCTCTCTCTCTCTCTCTCTCTCTCTCTCTCTCTCTCTCTCTCTCTCTCTCTCTCTCTCTCTCTCTCTCTCTCTTCCAAACCTGGCGAGCTGCTGCTAACTAGACAGTGTTTTGGGGCATTATACTGTAGGTGCACTTCTGACGTGATGTGAGTACTTTCTTTTGGCAAAACTCCAAAGCAAGGCTGTAAATATCCCAGAATGCCTTGCTAACAAGTCAATGGCAGATGAGGTGAAAGAGATGTTGGCTTTTTCGGGGGATCTTTTATTCAGCAAGGATGCATTAATTTAGTCTAGTGACAGTAAATATATTTATTTATTTATATTTCAAATAAATTGTTATTTTGTCAAGCAGTACAACTGTTTTTAACATTAATAATAATGAGAAATGTTTTTTTTTTTGGTGCAGAAAATCAGCATATTGGAATGATTTCTGAAGGATCATGTGACACTGAAGACTAATAAATAAATGCAGGAATAAATGCCATTTTAAAACATATTCAAATATAAAACTTTTATTTTAAATTCTTACAACATTTCACAGTATTAATGTTTTTTTATTTATTTTTATTTTATTTTTTATACAAAACCATTTAAAAACCTATGAGATATCATAGAAATCCTAGTCTAAGTTTGTTTGTGGTCTTAATTGGTCTCATCAATGGTCTGTTGGCTGGTTTTAGGCATTTTTTTTGCCGATCTAAGGTTTTGGACCAGAGCACTCTCTCTCATTCTATCTCTTTCTCACAAATGAGGATGACTTGATGCTGAACACTGACTGCCTCTCAATGAAAGTAAGAGATTTTCACCATCTCTCTCCCAGACCCCCAATCCATCACTCTCTCCCCACCTGCAGGTGCCTTTGAGCGGGGGCATTCTTCTGGAGGCTGCCCCTCACCAGCCGCAGCCTCCAGCTTCTCCAGACACCCTCATAATTCATCTGCCTGTGATCGATGCTGCTGAATTTCAGGCCGTGGTTAGAGAGAGAGAGAGTGGCTGGGAGGAGCAGGCCGTGGTGTTTGAGCATCATATCCCTGTGAGATCAGTTGGAACTTCATGCAAAGTCACTGTCCTTGGGTATTCAGTGTTAATAAGCTCAACAGAAGGTTTCGTTTTGTTTTGGTCTTGTTTCAGAATCTATTTTAAGTAACGCTTGTGTGCAAACATCTCAAACTGCAGATTCAGTTGAAATCTGACATTTCCGTGTAAGCATCTAAATTAGCAGTCTAATTTCCCTTCTAACAAGAAACAAATAGCATTCTATTTTAAGTGAAATCTCTTAGTGTTTTTATTTTTTTTATTTTTTACAAATGACATAAGTAAACACAGCATATTAAATAGATTTATGCATGTATTTAAGACTTTTAGCCATGCATTACAGATGAGGAAACGCAAAAAAACAACAACATGCACTGTCTTGATATAGTGTGCTAAGGATATGTGCTAAGACGCTAGGTGATCATACTTGAGAGTCAATGTTGAATAGCCTAACTGATGGTTTTGTTTTGGTGTCAGGTAATCATCCGGTAAGCAAATATGCATGCGTCTACAAAAGAGCTCATCATTTTAAAGCTAGAGTATGCCATTTTCGGACCGGCTAGCAATAGCAAGTTAGCTTTGAAAGCATTTCGGGATGTAAATAGACTTTCAACCTGCATAACAAAATAAATGTTTCTGGAACAAATCGCCTGCCCTGCCTTTAATTTTAGGCTATTTATTTTTGTCCAAACATCTGATAATCTCCAAAAAAGAAGAAGAGTAGAGTCATTTGCATTTACAAGCCTAAATGCTGTGAAAGGAAAGTGTTCCTCTCAGACAGGAAAGCATCACATCCTCATTTATACAGTTTATTTGTGTAAAGAAATATCTGATCAATTTGTTAAAATGAGAGGGTTTGCATATGTTCTCAAGTTTATGAATGTCTTGGCAAATTGCTACTTGTGCTATCAGGCATTTTTACACTACGCTAGGTCATTAACCTTTCCTATCAATGTTGATTAGCCCAGCTGAAGCTTTTGAACAGATAGGTGCTTATTTTCTTGCTTTTGGATGCCTAGCTCATTAGTTGCTCTGGAAAATATGCTAAGCACGTTTCAGATTTACTTTCAAACATGGTAATCTTCTCTGGCCACGGCTAGCGATAATGTTCTTCTTAGTGTCTCATTGGTTCAGCTTAACCATAGTGGAGGCCTCATTTTATGCTGACAGACCGAGTGCAGGGGAAAAAATATATACACACAATCATCCGCTGTTTATATAGCCACCGGCGTGTGCGGTCTATGTCTGTGATTGTTTAGACTAGCTGGTGGGCAGCTAGCAGAAAAGTCCATCTGTGTGTTTGTGCAGATGCACATATGTGTGTCTACGAGGATTCGGTATCGCTCCGAGGCAGCGAAGATGGCTGCCCACTCTCTGTTTCTTCCTCGCAGGTAATGATTTGAAACAGCATCTGCGGAGGGGGTATGAAGATAGAAGGGGCAGGCTGTAATTGAATGCGAACCGCTCTACTGCAGTGGCCTGAGAAAACACCATTATCCATTCTGTTATCCCAAAGGCTACTGTTCTTCCTGTCTTTATGGCTGGGTGATGGGCAAACAGTTGCCCCTCAAAGTGAATTGCCTTCTCTTTTCTATGCTGTTTCCTTCGCCCATCCATATATATATAATTTGAAGGAGATATTTCACTTGCATATCCCTTCTTCTATAGCTCTTCTATTGCTTCTAAGCAGTACATAGACAGGGTTTAAGGAAAATCGGTCTTAAAAGTATAGAGATAGAGTAATTTTAATTTAATATTACTACTGTATATTAGTGCATCAGTACTTATTGGTTTATCTGCTGATATAAGAGATTTTGTTTTTGTTTTCAATGTATTAGTAACAGGTTGGGAAATATAAATCATGAATCAATATTGTTTTTGGCCTAGAGAGACTTCGACCTTGTCACCGGATCAAGCTCAATTTAAGATTGAACTCTGGTCTGGGGAGTCTGCTCTGTATTTTCTACTGCACAAGAGGTGTGATAAATGAGCATTATTCGAATGACTCTGTACGCAATTGGATAGTCCTTCAACCAATCAGACCACAGGAAGCGTGATCAACGGAGAACGACCCATCGCTTCTCTATCCGTCATCATGTTAAACCTGCCAGTATCGCGCCAGGTGGAAAAGCTAGCCTGTGATTGGTTCAGAAGCATTAAATATTAATGTACAGGTTTCCAGACTGAGTTGCAGGGCGAAATCAAATTGCAGGCAGATCAGGCTGGGTTTACCCAATCTAACTTAGACTCTGTTTAAACCTGGTATTAAGATGCGTTTTGGTCGACCGGATAACAAGTAGACGAGGGAGACACATACCAGTTTTTTAATCTCTTTTTTTTTTCATTTCTTTTGTCCACTTTCAACCACTTCTGTCCTGATGTCTTCGAGGGCAGGGTCTATGGTCAGGTAAATGTTTGTTTTTTTGTTGTTGTTTTTTTCTCCTTCAGATCTTTCGATCTAAAAAGCTCAGGTGATTTACATATGAACAACTGAAAAACGTACAGAGTTTCTGCTTTGACATCCGCAAGACAACGACGAATGCTGTGAGTGTGTGTTAGAAATCAGGAATGATGAGTGAACATTGTGCTTGGAACATTTTTCAAACTGAATTTGGGCTGGCAAAGCTTCTGTCTGTCTAGCGCACTTATAATAATATTTACGTGTTAATATTTTATAATTAATTAATAATTATAATAATAATTATGTGTAAATTGCATATTTTTTTGAGCGCATTAGACCACATGAGTGTCTACACTACGAAAGCAATCCAGTCAAATGTTTTTTTAGCTACCTCCACGAGTGGTCGATGTGGACAAGCTCAAATGGTTTAAATCTGTATTTAGCGCCATCCATTTGTGATCCGATTGAGCCAAAACACATCTTAATACCAGGTGTAAACATGGCCTTACAGTGTGTGTTCTGATCCGCTGCAAGGTTAAGGCATTTCTTACTCCTATACTGAACTGTAATGGCCGATGTAGCTCATATGATGAGAAGAACATTCTGTCCTTGCCAGGGTCACATCTTGTGACATCAATTTCTGATTTTGTCTGTGTAACAAGTTCGATATCGTGAGGAAGGAAGAGGACACGGGGGTCGGCAGGACTGTTGATGCTCTTTTATTCTTAATAACTCAAATCAATAAACATGCACGCTTCAGCGTGTGTTTGTCTCTGTGTATGCTCAGTTTCGCTTCCGGGTCACGCACTTCCGGCTTCCGGGTATCTCAGGGTCTCGGCATCAACAGTCCGACTCTCTCTCTCCTCGGTCTCCGGTTCCGCTGGTGTTTTATCCCGTCTCCGCGCTCATTACTAGAACAAGAGACAGGTGTTATTAATCTGCGTCCAACCCACTCACTTACCGCTCGTCCCGAGGCCCTCTCTCCCGCTGCAGACCTCGCTGAACCACGCCCCCCTTGCCACATACCCCCACCGCCCGACTCAGGCCGGGGAGCCGTCCGGCCTGCAGCCCCCCCCCCCCCATTTCTGGAGAGGAAATCGGCCACAGCCATCTGAGCACCCGGCCTGTGGACCACCTTGAACTTAAACGGCTGAAGAGCCAGATACCAACGGGTGATCCGCGCGTTGGTATCCTTCATGCGGTGGAGCCATTGGAGAGGAGCGTGGTCCGAACAGAGAGTGAACTCCCGCCCCAGGAGGTAGTAGCGGAGGGTGAGAACGGCCCATCTGATGGCCAAACACTCCTTTTCTATGGTGCTGTACCTAGCTTCTCTCTTAGAGAGCTTACGGCTAATGTACAGCACCGGCCGCTCTCCCCCCTCCACCTCCTGGGCCAGGACTGCGCCCAGCCCCCTGTCCGACGCGTCAGTCTGCAACAAGAAAGGGAGAGAAAAGTCAGGGGAGTGTAACAGCGGCCCGCCACATAGGGCAGCCTTTACTTGGGTAAAAGCCTGTTGACACGGCTCCGTCCACTGGACCGTATCTGGTAGCCCCTTTTTAGTAAGATCAGTCAAAGGGCTGGTGAGGTCCGAATAATTTGGTATAAACCGTCTATAATATCCCGCCAGCCCCAAGAACTGTCTCACCTCCTTTTTGGTCTTGGGCCTCGGACAGGTTGCAATGGCGGCAGTCTTATCAATTTGAGGACGCACCTGTCCATGACCCAAGTGGAAGCCCAGATACCTTACTTCCACCCGCCCAATCGCACACTTCTTCGGATTGGCCGTGAGCCCCGCTCTCCTCAGCGACCTCAGGACCGCCCTCACATGCTGCATATGCCGCTGCCAGTCGTGACTATAGATCACTATGTCATCTAGGTACGCCGCCGCATATGCAGCATGGGGACGCAAAATCCTATCCATGAGTCGCTGGAAGGTCGCGGGTGCCCCGAACAAGCCGAAAGGAAGCGTGACGAATTGGTGTAATCCGAACGGCGTGGTGAAAGCTGTTTTTTCTTTGGACAATGGAGACAAGGGGATCTGCCAATAGCCCTTTGTTAAGTCCAGTGTCGAATAAAATCGAGCCGAGCCTAACCGATCAAGCAACTCGTCAACCCGTGGCATTGGATACGCGTCGAACTTCGACACAGCGTTCACCTTGCGGTAGTCCACACAGAACCTGACCGAGCCGTCCGTTTTGGGGACCAAAACTATCGGGCTCGCCCAGTCACTGTTGGACTCCTCGATTACTCCCATGTCGAGCATTGCGCCTAATTCGTCCTGAACTACTTTTTTCTTGTGTTCAGGCAAGCGGTACGGCCGGCTGCGAACTACCACGCCCGGCTCGGTCTCGATATGGTGCTGAATCAAGTCGGTACGTCCCGGTAGGGGCGAGAACACGTCGGCGAACTCCGCCTGCAATTTCGACAAATCAGCGAGTTGTAACGGTGAGAGGTGATCTCCCCCAGGGGCCAGCGCGACTGATTGCGCTTTAATGCTCGCCTCTGGCCCGAGATCATCCTCTCCCCCGATCACCGTTGCCAACAACACCGATTCCACCTCATTCCATTTTTTTAGCAGATTAAGGTGGTATATTTGACGTGCCCCGTTCCTGTCGGATCGTATCACTTCATAATCGAGCTCTCCTATCTGTCGTGCGACCTCAAACGGCCCCTGCCACTTCGACATTAATTTTGAGCTCGAGGTTGGGAGTAGAACGAGCACTTTCTCTCCCGGTGTGAATTTGCGTAGTTTAGTACCCCTGTTATATGACCGGCTCTGGCGGTCCTGGGCTTGCAACAAATTCTCCCTAGATAGCCGCCCCAATGTGTGGAGTTTTGTTCGCAAGTCCATGACGTACTGAATTTCGTTTTTAGCCAACGACGGCCCCTCCTCCCAAGTTTCTCGTAGGACGTCCAGCACCCCCCGTGGCTGACGCCCGTAGAGAAGCTCAAAGGGGGAAAACCCCGTGGAGGCTTGCGGGACCTCGCGCACAGCAAATAAGAGGGGTTCTAACCACCGATCCCAATTTTTGGCGTCTTCCTGTACGAATTTACGGATCATGGATTTAAGAGTGCGATTAAATCGTTCGACCAAGCCGTCTGTTTGTGGGTGATAGACGCTTGTTCGAATGGATTTAATGCCCAATAATCCGTACAATTCGCTTAACGTGCGTGACATAAACGCCGTGCCTTGATCAGTGAGGATTTCCTTCGGAATCCCCACTCGGGAGATTAAACGAAACAGTGCGTCCGCAACACTCTTCGCAGAGATGTTGCGGAGAGCCACTGCTTCCGGATATCGTGTTGCGTAGTCCACGATAACTAGCGCAAAACGATGTCCGCGTGCGGATCGCTCTAATGGCCCGATGAGGTCCATCGCAATTCTCTCGAAGGGGACCTGCATTAATGGAAGGGGGCGCAATGGCGCTTTTGGGGCGGCCAGTGGATTCACCAACTGACATTCAGGACAAGACGCGCACCACCTGCGCACATTGTCATGAATGCCTGGCCAAAAGAATCGGGTCATTAAACGATTCAGCGTGGCCGCCTGTCCCAGGTGGCCCGCCATCGGGTTAGAATGAGCCGCCTGAAAAAGCATTTCCCGGCGGCTCTTTGGTACTAACAATTGGGTTGTATCTATTTTTGACTGAGCGTCTTGGGTCACTCGATACAACCTATCCTTAATTATGGCAAAATAAGGATACGTGACGGGCAATGCGGGTTGAAGGGGCTGACCGTCGATGGTGCGGACCTGTTGAAACGCATGTTTTAGCGTCTCGTCTTGAGACTGCTCCAGAGGGAAGTCATCGCGGTCCGAGAGAATCAGTCTCTCGACCCCGCTCGATTCCTCTGAAGCGGTTCCCAAGGGCCCCGTATCAGCCTCGCCAACCTGCACTCGCACCGCCCCGTTCCTAGCCTTGTTTCCCCAAGCGGCATCCGCGCACAACGACCCCAATAACGCCGAAAAGGCGGGCCAATTCGTCCCCAGAATTAGCGGATGCCGGAGGTGGGGACTAACCGCCACCTCAACACTATGCTTTTTCCCCCTAAACCGTATCGTGACTGGGACAACCGGATATTCCACCACATCCCCGTGCACACACCGCACCTTAACCACGCGGCTTGTATCCAACGCCCCAGGCTGAATCAGGCTTTGATGGATCGAGGTTTGGTTACATCCTGAATCCACCAAGGCCTGATATGTACCCCCCTTGATACTTACAGGAATTTGGTACTCTCCTGCTTGATCGGGGGTGGTCCGCTGGACGTCCGGGATCCGGATCATTGTTCCGATGTCCATCATCGGACATCGGTCCACAAAATGATCCGGATCACCGCACCGCCAGCAGGCCAGCCCAGGCCTACCCGCCGCCCCGGCGGCGGGGAGTGGGTTGGAGGCTGAGCGCGGATAGGGGGCGGAACCGGATCCGTAGTCACTACCCGTCCCCAGCGGCCCCGCCCCCCTGGGCGGGACCCGCGAACTCCCAGACGGTCCAGGGCCCATCCCACCCCGGGCTCTGGGGGGAACGCGAGGAGGGCCTGGAGGGCGGGACCTGGGGAGAGGGACAGGTCGAGAGAGAGAGAGAGAAGGGGGAGAGAGAGAGGGAGAAGTTAGTAGGGGTGCGCCGACCCCCGGGCACGCCACCAGGTGGTCCTCCGCCAAATTGATGGCCGTCTCCAGCGACGTGGGCCGGTGGCACTGGACCCACTCGGCGGTCTTCCTGGGGAGCCGAGCGATGAATTGCTCCAGCACCACCAGATCGACGACATGGTCCACGTCGCTGCCGCCGGCCAGCAGCCATCTGCGGCACTCGTCCCGGAGCTGTTGGGCCAAGGCGAAGGGTCGACCGGACTCGCCCCACTCCAGGGAGCGGAAACGCTGGCGGTGTTGTTCTGGGGTCCGGCCGACCCGCTGAAGAATGGCCCGCTTCAGGTCATCGTAGTCCAGGAGGTTCGCAACCGGTAGATGTTGCGCGGCCGCCTGGGCTTCGCCGGATAGCAGTGGAATGAGGCGCACCGGCCACTGTGCCCGGGGCCATCCGCAGGCCTCCGCGGCTTTTTGAAAGAGGTCCACGAAGGCCTCGGGGTCGTCCTCTGGCCCCATCTTTTGTAGGGGCACGTGGACCGGTGCGCTGGCCCGCCCAGCGGCCTCGGCGCGAACCTCCCGGTCCATCCAGCTCCGGAACTGCTCGCGGTCCTCTTGCTGGCCTTGGACTATGGCCGCGAAGCGGCGCTCCTGTTCAGTCCGAAGGTCCAGCAACGCCGTGTGATGTTCCTGGTGGAGGGCCGCGAGCGAGGTGATGATCTCCGCAAATGGCGAGGCGGAGGGCGTTGTCATGGCGGCGGCTCTGTCCTGCTTCCTTCCCGGGTTTCGGCACCAGTGTAACAAGTTCGATATCGTGAGGAAGGAAGAGGACACGGGGGTCGGCAGGACTGTTGATGCTCTTTTATTCTTAATAACTCAAATCAATAAACATGCACGCTTCAGCGTGTGTTTGTCTCTGTGTATGCTCAGTTTCGCTTCCGGGTCACGCACTTCCGGCTTCCGGGTATCTCAGGGTCTCGGCATCAACAGTCCGACTCTCTCTCTCCTCGGTCTCCGGTTCCGCTGGTGTTTTATCCCGTCTCCGCGCTCATTACTAGAACAAGAGACAGGTGTTATTAATCTGCGTCCAACCCACTCACTTACCGCTCGTCCCGAGGCCCTCTCTCCCGCTGCAGACCTCGCTGAACCACGCCCCCCTTGCCACAGTCTGGTTTAGATGTCTTTGGTTGGGCTTTCGTTTGGAAGCAGAAGCTTATCAGAGGTAGCTCTGTCTACTTGTTTGGCAGCTTTCACACTTTGAACAGCATTAACAGAGCAATCACAATTTTATTCTAAAGGCCAATTCACTCCACACAGACAACGCCAGCAAACACCAACAAACACATCTGTAGGAGTTTGTTGGATTAATGTGATACCTCTGTCAGTGTTTGTTGGCGTAGGTCGGTGTTTGTTTTCTCTCGACTGAACATGTTCAGTTGGCATTTGTTAGGTCCTGGAATGTCTGAGCAGTGTGATATGATTTTCCAACAAATGACAACAAACTCTGACGTAATCTGACCCGGACACAAACTGTTGCCATGGCGACGAGGCAAGTCCCTTGCAAAGACTGGCGTGTAGGTGCTGGGCACGCTTAGTAAATCATCCTTGAAGTGAAGATGGCAGGTTTCTGCACAAATCAGAAGAACATTCTAGAGAAAGAACAAAAAGATATTCGCCGGGGAACCCTGGACAAAGTTTGATCGTGCACATGTGAAATCTGATCAAAAGAACAATATTAGAAAGCAGTGCGTTTTGTGCTATAGAGTGAAAGAAATTCGTTAGATGGATGCACTTTCGCGTTAGAATAATGCGCTCGACATTTAACACCATAGAAACGGCCTCAAATTAACTATAAAATGGGAAGAAAGTTGTGTTTATCGCTCAAGCTTGTCGTTGTCTGTTGGGGCAGTGTGATCATGACATTTATTTTTCATAAAGTTCTAAATCCAACAGCCAACTTGTTGGTGTTTGTCTGGGCATTGTGAATTGGCCTTAACACACACCCTTAGATGTCAAGAAAAAAATTGCATACAATTCTAGAATATGGTTGTTAAGGTAAACACGGGAAAGCATTGTTGTGACAGCATTGTACACTGCATGACTGTATGTCAAGTTTCCCAATGAATGGAGGAAAATGGTCTTCCAGTGATGCTAGGTCTTCTCATCCGTAGTTTCACAACACACTAGAAGTCAGCAAGCAAAACAGTGTGTCAGAAAATATAACATGGCATTATCTTTCAACTCAAGGCTAAACGTGGATGGCTATCGCCTCCGCCGAAAAGCTTTCCCGCCGCTGTGATACGACAGAATGCCGGTGCCCATGCCACCCTCGTTTCTTTAGAGTGTCACTCTCATATTTTCTCGCTCACTGTCACACTTCCACCAATAGTTTTGTCAGTCTTAAACAAAAAAACATGACACTGCTTCTGGTTTTCATGTGACAAGGCACACAAAGGACTGCATGCCAAACTAGAAGAAAGTCTTTGTCTGTTGGATTTTTCACCCAGCTACCTACATCAGAAACCCTAAAGCTGACAACGTCATAAGAATTTCCTCTTGTATTCTCTCATTCTAAATCTATTTGTAATGTAAAGGAATTATTATTATTTTTTTTTGTGACTGACAAAATACAGGTACAATAGACGGAGATACAAGGAAAGCCTTGTAGGGTTTAAACCATAGACTGTAAAAAAACATGGACGTAGTGTCTGTGACGTTACCCATAGGATTCCGATAAGCAGTTCTGAAGAGTGAAGTAGAGATGAGCTGGCCTTTGCCATCTTGCTAGAGTGTCACTGCCGGATAACAGAAAATGGGCAAAGGGGCAGGGTGTGGGCGGAGCTTAGGTGACATAATGACTATAGACGGCGGATAAATCGCTATCCACCTGTCACTCAAAGAAACCACCCCCCTTAATTATGCAGAACATTAAGGCTTTATATATTGTAAACCAATGAGTTATAAAAAATATTCACCCCCCTCACTGTTGTCATGAAGGGCAAAATTAGCCGTATAGACCAAAACCACAATTTGTACCAGGCTGTAAACATGTTTTTTTTTTTCTGCTGTAAAGTTGGGAATTTTAACATGGGGCTCAATGAGATTAATTTCCTTAGTGGCCAGTTGAGGAATTGCAGTTTACATTACTTCCATATTGGCTTCAAGTGAGAAGGAGTTTGCCGCTTGGTTTGAACCAAGTGGCAACCTCCCGCGATCTCTCTTGAAGCCAATACGGAAGTAATGTAAACTGCAATTCCTCAACTGGGCACTAGGGAAAGGCTCCAGAAGGGAGCAGAATCTCATTGAGCCCCATGTTAAAATTCTCAACTTTAAAGCAGAAAAAAACATGTTTACAGCCTGGTACAAATTGTGGTTTTGGCTTATAAGGCTAATTTTGATCTTCATGACAACTCTGAGGGGGGTGAATTTTTTTATAACTCATTCGTTTACGTTATATAAAGCCTTAAGTTTCTGCATAATTAAGGGCGTGGTTACAAGTGGATAGCCATTTATCCGCCGTCTATAGTCATTGCGTCACCTCAGCTCCTCGCACATCCCGCCTTTTTGCCCATTTTCTGTTATCCGGGAGTGACACAGTGTTCACTCGCTCACAAGATGGCAACGCCCAGCTCGACCATACTTTAAGCTTCAGAACGGCTTATCGGAACACTACGTCCATATTTTTTTACAGTCTATGGTTTGAACCTGTAACCTTTCATTTACAAGCTTTGATATTTACATTTTACATTTATTCATTTGACAGACGCCTTTATTCTGTGATTTCAAGGTATACACTTTATTTAGCCATATGACAGTGACCACTAAGTTACACCACCCCTATACAACAATGACTATAAGATGTCAGCATTGTAAATATGTAAGCGGTAATGTGTAAATTGTGTAATGGGATTTATGGGCATTTCTTAGCAAATATTCATGTATGTGATTGACATTGAACAAATTATACATGATTTTGTTGTTGATGATGTAAAATTCTCTCCATGTACAAATATTAGCATCCAGTTCTCTCTGTCTCTCTTCACCATCATCTGTGAACACATTTATTCCCTCCTTCAAGTTTCTGACTTGTTGAATGTGGCCTTTAACAGCCATCTCATTCTGACAGCTGGCCAGTTAGAAATACTGCAATTGCTACACGTCCAGGCTTTTAAAGGGAAGTCTCTCTCTCTCTCTTTCTGTTTCCGTCTCACCCCTCCATTCTCACACCTTTTTTTTATTATTCTGAATGCCAGTGTGCCCCTCTCTCCCCCCACCCTTCAGCGTGCCTCTCTGTAATAGGCTTGTCTCCATCACAAAAGGCGGACTTGACATTTGCTGGTGGATGTCAATGGCTGCTGGAAGCTTGACGGACAGCGCGGCCCGAATGTGCGCCCGGGCGCTCAGTGCTGGCTAATTAGCTGTTATGGAGGAAGTGTCGGTTGATTTAGGCTGGGGCCTTATCGAGAAAGCCCACCTTTCCTCCTTCCGCCATGCTGGTGTGATGCAGGGCAGCCGCAGCCTTCAAATCCACGACAATAGACAGCCCTGTTATCTGGCCCTGAAAGAGCTTGTGCACTGCGATAATCAGCTCGAAAGGGGAGATGGAGGAAACGGGAGATTGTTCAGGCAAAGAAAATCAGAAAATGGGGAGGGGTTTATAAGATTTAGTTTAAAGAGGAATCATAGAGCTCCTTTCAAGGTAGAATGTGACCAGGCACAAATAAAATAGGGATCAGGTTATTTTATGGTGTATATCTAATGCATTCAATGAATCGTTCATGCAAAAATGAGAATTAAAGACATTGCTTACTCACTCTTGTGTGCAAAAGAAGACATTTTGAATAATCTTCACACAGCTGCTTCCATTCAACATTTTATAGTGATCATGCTTTGCCAAGTCCCATAAATGTGCATTGTATTAAGTCATTTATTAATGGTAAATCCTCACCTCCAGTTCCGCTCTTAAATCTCAGTTATATATATATATATATATATATATATATATATATATATATATATATATATATATATATATATATATATATATATATATATATATATATATATATATATATATATCAAATCACAAAGGCTGCGATGATCTTTTATGCACAGTTTGTCAGTCTCAAGCGGCAACCTCCCGCGATCTCTCTTGAAGCCAATGCAGAAGTAATGTAAACTGCAATTCCTCAACTGTCCGCTAGGCACCAGAAGGGAGCAGAATCTTATTGAGCCCCATGTCAAAATGGCCAACTTTACAGCAGGAAAAAAAAAAAACATGTTTACAGCCTGGTACAAATTGTGGTTTTTGCCTATACGGCTAATTTTGACCTTCATGACAACTGTGAGGGGAGTGAATTTTTTTTATGAATTTTTTTTTATAACTCATTTGTTTACGTTATATAAAGCCTTAAAGTTCTGCATAATTAAGGGCGTGGTTACAGGTAGATAGCCATTTATCCACCCTCTATAGTTATTGCGTCACCTAAGCTCCGCCCACATCCCGCCTTTTTGCCCATTTTCTGTTATTTTTTTACAGTCTATGGTCAGTCTAGGTACGGCTCTGTGATCAGTAGTAAATGCTGTTCGTCTAAAAGCACTGTACGTTTGAGTTGCATTTGAAAAAGCAACACGCGTCAAACATTTTTCCAAACATGAGAAGCATTTAGTCATATTTAATCAGAGCATTTTAATATGTTTATTCACCGCACCGATAGTATGTTGTTCATAGCTATAGCGTTTTCCGTGACTGACGTGTGCTATCGTACTTCTGCGGGATATACTTGGAGTTCCCTGCGCGAGAGCGCCCTCTGGCTTGCGGAGCAGCGTTTACTACTGACCACAGCCGTGCTGCTCTTAGAAGCTGCGCATGCAGTTATCGGAGCCTCTGCCAAATTGTGTGTGATTTTATTGTGATTTATGATGCAGCCCTAATATATATATATATATATATATATATATATATATATATATATATATATATATATATATATATATATATATATATATATATATATATATATATATATATATATATATATATATATATATAAACACGCATGTCCTCGTTTATATAGCTAGGTAAGTGCATGTCGGTAAAAGAGTTGTGCAGGGTTTACAGGCAAGGAATTACCATGAATAATTAAATGGCTGGGGTGAGCATTCTGGTAGCCTTTGATTAATACTGGAAGAATAGTGAAAAAGAATAAAATGAAAAGAGAGCAGCATGAAAGAAAAGACAGAACAGCAAAGAGATCAGACAGAAGAGAGGAGAGACAAAAGGCAGAGGGCTGCATAGAGAACGAGTCTACGCTCCTTTGCTCTGTTGAAAGCTTGATTCAGCAGTGCGGCTCCTTTCCCGTCCGCAGCCATGTGGAGCCTGCAGTTCAGCATATTTTACAACACAAACCCAAAGGGAGAAGACAGAAGAGGTGTGTGCGAGGAGAGGAATTTGGAGCAAATTTAAGTGACACAGGTAACACCTGAAATAACAGGTACATTCTGACTTTTCATCTTTTTTTATTATTTATTTAATTTCCAGTCTGGCAGACGGCAGGGGAATTTGTCCCTTTTTTTCTCACGCTCCATTCAGGTTGAAATCAATCACCGTCCACACTTGTCGGCGGTCCTCACAGCAAGAACATCGGATTATATATAGCTTGAGTCTCTCACACGAGCCATGCCTGGCAGACCCTAAAGAACCGATGCGTATAGCTATTAGCTAGACCAGCATCATGCCTGTCTCAAGATCCCTGAGTGGGTTTGCTCTCAAAGTCAAAGGCGCTGAGTCATGAGAACTGGAAAGTCAGTGGGGACCAAGGTTTGGCAGACCTGCTTTACCTTCTCTTCTTCTGATACGGGCAGAGTGCCATCTTTCTTTCTCTGTCTATCTTTCTTTCTTTCTCCTCTGGGCCTCAGTGTTCCATTCAGCTGGTTAGCGAGTGCTAAAATGAGCTAGCTCTCAGAAAAACATGGTGACTCACACACCTTAGCATTTAGAAGCTATTCTCTTTTAATTATTGAAAGCTTTTCTGCAAAGTAAAATAAAACAAAAAAATCTTGGTCTTTGAACAATAGTAAAAAATAAAAAATCTTGAAAATATTTGAATGAAGAATGCTGCAATTGTGAGTATGCTATATGTGTACACCTGAAGGTTAAGTACATTTTCCCTGCTGGGAAAAACAATCCTATGGTAGTCAATGGCTGATGAGATCTGCTTGGTTGCAAACAATCTTTCAAATATCTTCCATTGTGTTCAGCAGAAGAAATACTAGGTTTGGGTGAGTAACTTGAGGGTGAGTAAATTATGACATAATTTTCATTTTTGGGTGAACCACCCCATTAAAGTGGTAGACGGCTTTACATGGTTTCCAGCTGGTGTAGGTGGCTGACCCAATGGACCACCTACTGGGACCAGGCTGAGCCGGTAGACCATCTTGATCCAGGTGATTAAAGCTGGTAGATTCCCCCTCAGACAAGCTACACATGAGCAACAATGGTTAAAAACAAAACAAAAACAGGTTGATGGACCTGGCAATCCAGCAGAGGTCGTGTTTGTATGTTTGCAAATCTTTTTTTATGCATGAATGTGCAAGTGCTTGTATATGCCTTAAGGAAGCTTTTCTGTTCATTTACTGAACTAGCCGCAAGCTTTGCCTCGTTTTGTCTTCTGTGGGCCAGTAAGTTGAAATTTACCCATGCTCAATAGTGTAATTTCAGCCTCATCTCTCCTTTTCCTTTCCTCTCTTGAGCTCAGGATAGATCCATATATCTCTCTTTATCCCTGGGCCACACAACACCTGGTAGTCTCCTACACCGCCTGAAACCAATCCCTCATCCCAGTAACCCAAAAAAGTAGAGTAAGTCTAGCGCTGGGAAATCTATTACCCCAGAAATGATCTCTCCTTGGACTTGACCATGCACATTTGCCTGCCCACATGCCGCAAAGAAAGGTTCATCAGAAATTTTAGCTTTTAATAACATGCAGTCCACCACCATGAGGTGTGAGACAGTAGTGTTAAATGGAGCATTGCTTGAGATTCTTGTTAATTGAATTGACACTTCCTGCTTCCATTGACAGTGTTAAGACAGTGTTTCTTATTTGCTCTGAATCTTTGGCCTTAGTGTGAATGTTTTATGAAAAAGCAGAAACTTCGTTGTTTTTAATGCCTGCAAGACATAGGCAATTTTTTAAACAAGAATTTCAGCACTCTCTGAATTATTTCCCAGAATTTCAGGCAAACATTTACCAGTTCGTTCTGCTTGTTTGTCTGCAATGTACCAACCAAAAAACACAACCCCTTCAAAAACTAGCAATGTCGCCCAGTCCCTATCATTTTATATGTGTGCAAAACAGCTTTGTCCTTCAAACGACCCTTCAAACACGGTCCTCATCCATTATCCAAGCGGCACACTCTAGGATAGGGAGGCGTCCTGACACGGTGACCTGAGGGTCTGGAGGTAATCAGCTGCATGGGCCACAATGTGACCCGCGGTGTGTATCTGCAGCCGTCGAAGCCTCCTAGGCAAACACGGCTATTGATTTTAGCACTGTATCTTTTATTGGAGTAATGTCTGTGAAGTGTGAGATGTTTGACAATTTAATGGAAAAAGGTTGAGTAGGGAGGGCAGCCCAGCGAATAGCAGAAGGTGTATGGGAACTAATATATCATTGTCGGTCGTATCCTGTGGAGTTTCACGGCGTGGTGCGCCACTTTCTGACATTTTACACAATACACACACTGTATCCAGCGTCCAATCTATCATCAGCAAAAACACTGTTGTGTAATATTTGAAATAATTAAATAAATTGTCGAAGAGAGACTGCAAGCCCCTAAAGGGAGCTCGACAAGGCGAGGGGCGGCACAAAGCAGTGCTGAGTGAAAGAGGAAAAAAAGGGATGAAGGCTGAGGAAGATTGTAAGCGAGTGTTCAGTGCTACATCAAAGCGGAGGCCTCCATAAAGAGCGCCGATGACTTCCGGCTATTGATTCCTCCCTCTCTCGAGGTCAGGTGAAATGTGTTTTGGCATTCTCTTCTTTTCTTTCGTTTTGTTTCCTGGGTGCTTTTTTTCCTGTGTTATTACGAGCTCAAGCTCTCCGAGGACGTTGCCGGCTTTTGGTCGGTAACAAGCTCAACTCGACTGTAGTTGTTTTCAAGGATCAGAACTCCAAATTGCTTGGCAGGGCTCCTCCTGCTTGGCTAACATGTGCTAGCCCGCCTAAGCTTTTCATAATCATTTTAGGGTAGTCACTTTTAATCTTGTCATACTGTATCTACCCAGTCGCCTCAGCACAGAGGGAGGCAGGCAGGTCTCGGTGGCTGTACGGTTGAGGCCCAGATGCTCGTGAAAGAAGTGTCCTGTTTCGTACTTTAGATGCCTGCCTAGGCACCTGTCGTGTGATCAATACATGCACATCCTTGTTTGTTGCTTTGTTATGAAAGCCTCTGTCAGGAATATAAATGCGAATGCAAAATATATCTCTCTTAGAAAGTTTTTTTTTTCATGTTTTTTTTCATACGTATATTATGATGTTACACATCACACACTCCTGCATTTTTGTATTTTGTGAGTGTCTTGCGCAACATTTAGGGCTCTATGATTTCCACAATGCAGAGAACAAGAGTCCAGTCATGAAAACGGAAATTGCTATTTAATGCGATAATTTTACGGAATTCAGTTAATCAAATCGCAATAGACTAGTGTCTGTATATATTACACTGCAAAACGACTTAATCAATTCTACATTTTCTGTGTCTCTCTGTGAATGAATGGTGCAGATCAACCCCTAAACCTATCCATCACAGGAAACATTCTGCATTTTTACTTTCTCAAAAAAACTCATGATTTATTAGCCTTTTGAAAAGTTGGGACCGCTGGCTGGTTCCCACAATGTAGGGAATCTCAGGTTTTACCATCCTTTTTGGTCCCCACAACGTAATATAAACAAGGGCACACACACACACACACACACACACACACACACACACACACACACACACACACACACACACACACACACACACACACACACACACGTTCAACATGTCTTCATGGCAACCCATCAAAATAAAAGTTCCGTTTAAATTTGGACTAAAATATATTACCCGGACCCGTGCAGGACTTCTACTACTACTAATAATAACAATAATACAACTTTTATTTTTATTTTAATGAATAATCACAATTTTTCCTTCATGTTTTAAATGTGCCCTAGAATGGAAAACTATATTTACCTTGGCAAATATAGTCCTGCACGGGTTCGGGTACCCGACGGGTCGACCCACAAATTTTGCTGAAACGGGTGAAAAACATTCAGCTGTGTCGGATACGGGTGCAGGTCGGGTCAGACAAGGGGGAAACACGGGTCTAACACGGGTTTAAAACAGTCACGTGCCAACTTAAATATATATGCATATTTTTAGGAACACATCTACAAAAATATATCTCGCCGCGCACTCTCCCAGGATTCTCTCACTTTCAAAAAATCACACAAGGCTTCAAGGGGGTCGCACACCGGACGCGAAGCCCAGCGGCGGACGCGCACATTATATAGGCCTACGCGCGAGCTCAGTTTTGAATCCACTTCTGACAGAAGAGCTGCACGATGTGTGCATCTTGTAGCACAGGGTGAAATCTCTGTGGCGCGGCAGAACAGCTTCCTGAGTTGCCGCGGACAGGCGCCGAATGCCACCGCCGGTGTGTGTACGTGGCGTGGTGCAATTACACTTGTATGACCTGGCAATAAATGTGTAGGCCTATATAATTTTATATGCTAAACTGATTTTATTTTGGGTGCGGGTCAGGTGTCGGTTCTATTTTAAGCGGGTTGAGTCGCGTGTGGATTTTAATTGGTGCTCCATGTCGGAAAACGGGTCGGATGCCGTTTAACGCACCCCGGGTACGGGCGGGTGCAAGTTTACAAAATCGTACCGGTGCAGGACTTTGCCTTGACACAGTTGAATAATAAGAGTTCTGTACATGGAACTAACATACCATGAGCCTCAAGCATTATTGTTTCCTCCCTCATATGTAAATCTTATGCTTGTAAAAGGCCACTGAAAAACGGACGAATCCCAACATAACACTTACTGTGCTGGAACAGTCGGGATCATCAATATTTTTGCCTCCCAAAATTTGCATATAACCAGCCCATCTATTAACCAGACAGTATTAACGTGGACCTGCACCGAATCATCAGAAGTTCTGCAGGTATTAAGAAGATGAGAACAATATAGAAATAAATTAATAATAATTATTATTATTACTTATTAAAACGGCAGATGATGGATATAAATGTTATGTTCCTGGCTGTGCAGGGGATGTGAGCACTTTTCATAACTTTCCAACAGATTAAAACTGTCAGCAAGTATGGTTGATGTTTATCTATAACAGGATACAGCACCGATTTAATTCAAAGTTGTTCGTTTGCTCTGACTAGTGTCAAGTTCGTTAATAAAAATATGACGGAAAATGGTCATTGGCAACCTTTTTTTTCCCACTTTTTCTTTTACTAAGACAAGACGAGATGACACAAATGTCCCTAAACGATTAGTGTGATTATTAGGGGTGACCCCGAATAGTCGAAGATTCGATGCATCGATATGTGGAGCCTGATTCGACCACCGATCTCACGGTCGAACGCGGGTGTTATGAAACGAGGATCATACCATTTTGGCAATATGGGGGGTGCTCAATATTTTAAAGACGTGTCGCGGCGCTGAGCTGAGCTGAGCATCGGTGTGCGACCCCTTTAAGGGCGCTGAGCTTCGCACCACGTGTTCTTAAAATCAGAGCACGTTCAATGAGTGTACACACACCGGCGGCAGCATTCAGCGCCTGTCCGCGGCCACTCGGGAAGTTGTTTAAAATCCTGCTGCACCACAGAGCGCTTTCGTGCAGCTCATCTGTCAGTCAATACAAAAATGAGCTCGTGTGTATATAATGTGCGGGGCTGAGCTTCGCATACGTCTTCACCCGCTTTAGGCACAATCGGCTTAGGAACGTGCATGTAAACGCACTCAAAGTGTTCTTTTCCTCTCTAGGCAGGTATTTTTTTAGGTTTATTGATCAACATGTTCTTTTATATATTTGTGTGATGTTCTGTATTTCGATCGCGGCTTTAACATGTTATGAGAAAACGGTTTATTAATGTTTATCCACCACATTACCTTTTAGGCTATTTAAACCTAAATAAGAAAGCCATTGTCAGTTCGTCTGTCAGTTGGCAGGCAGTTTTGGTTGTTTTATTAAAAGTTGTTGCTGTGTGCAGTGTGTAAAGGAAAATAAAATAGTTTTACCCTTCTGCTGACAGTGTCGTGCCCCTCCCAACCCATTCACACACAGATGATTCAACTATCATTCGACCATAGAGAGATTCGACAATTCTGATTCGATTGTCTCAATCCTTAGTCGAGGACAGCCCTAGTGATTATATAATCATACAATATTGTTGATGACATATTGCCAGATTTCAGTCATTAAATCCCCCAATCTGAGTTTTCATTTTAAAAGAACACCAGTGTTTTACTTAAACGTGCAATCTGGCAACCATACACACATGAGCTCTCACTCGCTCGTGCGGATAATCTGAAAACACAGATGAACAAGTGAGCTGCATTTCAGCAATCTCCTTTTGATTGTGTTTACTGAATAACTGCACTTGTGTGAGCTAATGATGAGCCAATCAGAGCAGAGCTCAACATTTTTATTCATGACCCTTCCAAAAAAGGCAAAAACAGCCCATTTCGTTATAGGGACAATTTCTAGTGTTGAAAATGGAACTGTAAATCTGTATCTTGACCCTTTTTTCCTTTAAATAACCCACCTACCCTCTATGTATCAGAATTGTTTTTTTGTTTTGTTTTTTTTTTGTAAAGATTTTTTTCAACTTAATTTAATTCAAAGCTGTTGTGCAGCAGTTTGCTTGCTTTTCTTTTAATTTCATATGATTAATTGATAAATTCAATTATTTTTGCCCTCATTTGATTGCCAAAAAATAACACAGAATAAAAAAAATACAAATAAAAAAAAACAATAAAATTGAAATGGGATCCATAAAATTTAAAACAGAAATTGGAAAAATGATTAAAAATAAAACTGAGTTTGAGGGGTGAAGGACAATTTCATAGGGCCCTAAAAATGTTATTTTCAATATGTTAAACTTTTAATGACTTATTCAAAACTTGAATTATACACATTGTCCATTGGATGCTGTAAAGAAGGAAGTGTCTTTTGAATCATTTTCTTTCTTGTATTATCTACATATTCTTCTGTTCTTGTCTCATATCATTTGGTCTATTCTAGTTTTAGTCTCATCTTATTTATTGAAATATCTCTTCATATTTTTCTCTTCTTTTCTCGTTTTCTATCTCTTCTTGCTCATTTTCTCCATCCATCCATCCATCCCTCCCACCCCGAACCTCTTCACATCCCTCATTGTCCTTCTAACAGCACTCCACCACGCTCTTATTTCCTCTTTTCATCTCCATCACGAGTAAAAGCTCCTTGTTCACACCAGTCCTACTCGGCATCAGTGCCTCAGCCACAGATTACAGACACTGTCATTTAAGAACTCCCTGACACATCCACAAGGACAAATCAAACGAATCTCCAGCATGTCTTCCGGTGAACCGTTCCAGTAATTCTGCCATTGATAGAGGGCCGGCCGGAGCCGTGTAAAGCACACTATGTTGATGCAGTGATCTGGGGGATTGAACAGAGAGAGGCTGCTTATCTCTCCATGCGGTGTGATCGGGGTGAAGAAGTCAGTGTGCAGATGCCGCTCGCCAATACTCCAGCCTGTGACCTCATCACCCTGCGCCAGTTTCTCATTTTGGATTTTGTTTGCTGACATGGTAATGGAGGTTAGAGGGGAAGAGAGCTCAGGGATACGCTTTCCTTTCCTTTCCTTTCATTTTCCTTTTTTTTTTTTTTGGAATGACATGCTTTTTCTTGCACACAAAGACAGAAAGATAGAGGGAAAGAAAGGTGGTTAACAGACATTATCCGGAGATAGAAATCCTCCACAAGAGTTACAGAATGAGTTAGATGGATTGATAAATATGTAGTCCTTTTTTATTTAGTCCATTTTAATAACTTGTTAAATTATATTGCCCAATCATTAAATAATTCCATTTGTTTTGTTATTTTTTTGTAGATACATTTTATTTAACTTTGTTTCAATTGTAGATCACTTATTTTTAGTGCTGTCAAACGATTAATCGTGATTAATCATATCCAAAATAAAAGTTTGTGTTTACATAATATATGTGTGTGCACTGTGTATATGTGGACTTATTATGTATATATAAATACACACACATGCATGTATATGTTTAAGAAAACAAATTGTTATAACTTATATAACTTTAGTATAGGTAGAATATATATATATATATATATATATATATATATATATATATATATATATATATATATATATATATATATATATATATATATATATATATATATATATATATATATATAATACGTATAAGCACATTTTTCATAATTATACACAATACAGACACACATTATGTAAACAAACATATTAATATGTTTAATGCATAATTTGGATGCAATTAATTGTGATTAATTGTTTGACAGCACTACTTATTTTTTATTATTTAATTTATTTTAATATAATTTAATTTATCTTAATTTTGTATTCTTTTATTTAATTTGACTTAATTTGCTCTTTGAAGATTTTTTTTTTTTTTCTCACTATTTTTTAATATACTCTACTAAGCTGTAAATGCTTGGTGGGAAGCTTTTTTTTTATTTTTTATTTTTTTATTCTTTTTTTGTCATGACAATAAACCATGTAGAATTAAATTAGACTGAGAGAAATTTTCTCTCCGGCCAGATGGCAGAAGCAAAGTTTAAATTTTGTTACATTTCTATGTGGTCACAGTGATATACTTTATAGGTCAAGTCACTTGAGCTTCACAATTTTTATTATTTATTACAGACAGTCTTATTTCAGTAGCCGTTTCAAAGTTATTGGTGAGAGAATCCTTTAAACCGTTGCTTCAGGGCACTAACGGATGAGTATAAAAGTGTTAGGTAGTGTTGATCTTTTGGTCTGAAGTTATGGTTGCCATACAATACCAGATATGAGCACTTTGATATTGTGCTCTTTCAGTGATATTAATTCATCCACTTATTCCTTGAAGGGTAAACTTGAATAGGTTGAGAATTTATTCCAGGTTTAGTTTCTGGTTGTCTTTCTGTGAGACGAGCTGTGTTGGGTGTTGAGGGGTTAATAGTATATATATACTATATATATATATATATATATATATATATATATATATATATATATATATATATATATATATATATATATATATATATATATAGGGGCTAATGTATATATACGGCTTTTGGTTGATATATATATATATATATATATATATATATATATATATATATATATATATATATATATATATATATATATACATTTATATATATCTCAACCAAAAGCCGTATATACGTAAGGTATATATCTCAACACTTGAATACGGGGCAAAAAGCTGAGAAAATCGAGTTTTTGTCATAGACTACATCTGGATCAGTTTTAGTATGGTGAGCAAAACACAGATGGGGTAGATTAATGTTAATGGTGACATTATTTTTCATAAGAATCTGCTTACTTATGATATTGCTTGTTTCTGCTTCTTTTTCCTGTGTTTTTATCTGGAGATACTGTACTTGTTCATGAGACGTGTAATAGTGCCTCTAGCATATTACAGTGAAAACATGGGAGGCCGTAAAACTTGTCATTGGCAGGGAAAGGTTAGTCTTCACATTGAAAGTGTTTTATATATATATATATATATATATATATATATATATATATATATATATATATATATATATATATATATATATATATATATATAATGCTGGGGGCCCTTAAAATCGTCACCACCTTTCGCCCCGCTAGCAATGGCCCTGCAAAAAACCCACGCAATCGCATTCCTAAATAACAAATATTTGACATGTCTATTAAACCTTTGACAAAATCACAACGCAACATTCAAAACTATGTTTTTGCGCTGACCCAGATAGAGCAGATATAATGTACAGTATAGGTATGAAACATTTTCACAGGATGGACGTTTAGTTTGAATATATACACTGAAGTCTACAATAGCAATCAAACTAGAGTAAATCACCTTTTGAAAGTAACTTAGTGCTTGAAATGGCATTGGTATGCCACCAGGTGGTAAAAAGTTAAAACATGTTTGTCATTGAATCATTCGTTCAATAGATTAGTTAAAAAAAATGCTGATTCATCCGGTAAAGTGAGTTATTCATGAAAACAATTAATTTTATTAAAATCATTAATTCTCTCATTGAGAGAGAGCCTATAGTTCGCACAAAAAGCACAACATTTTGTTTTATTGTGAATGTACACAAATAAAAGTAGAAACTTTATATTATAGAAAGATCATTAGGATGTATAACACTTGCCTGAGTTATTTCAGTCGCTTTGGCACTGATAAGAAAGAAAACGGAAGCTGTCGTGCCGGCGCGATCATCAACCTCTAGGGGTTAAGTAAACACACATATGTACAGATTGTTATTTGATGTTTTAATTTAAATGCAATGATATGAACTTTGCAGGAATGCAAACACATCAGCATAAGGATAATTGTGTGAGAACTACTGTATTAGGCACTTTACTGAGTCAGCCACTCTTTAATGGCAGAACAGGTCTTGACTAGCATTTTGAAGAAAAAAAAAATAGAAAAAAAACAAAAACCCTGAAAGAAACCATGACTTTTCAGTATGTTCTGATTTCACATTGACAAGCTGGTTTCTCCTTCCAATGGATGAATTGCTTCACCCACATCCAGTGCCGAGAAAAGGGCATCATGTTTGGACAGAGTTGACCACTTATCAGTGAAGAAAGCGTTACTTTTCTGGGAAAGAAGATGAGGCAGAGAGGTGCTTGGGGTTGCCCACAAGGCCATGGACTCTCATGAATGGAACATGAGGTTGGTTTACTAAAATATTGATGAGGCAACTCTATAACTTAACTTCTCTGAGACCATCTGTGCCTTCTGCCCCTAACATGCTCGCTGAGATCTATCAAATATTGACACAGATGCATAGAACTTGGGCGAATGAGTCAGGTTCATCCTAATGATCCAGAAGTTTGCTGTAGTGTTGATTTCGATCCATGACCTCTGTTTGGACTGCAGAAAAGCAAGGCGATCAGAGACGTTGCGGATGCTCATTGAGACCTCTCAGAAATGCCTCCGAGAGCTCCTCGAGAACGTGCTTCAAGAATCTAAAGGCACTTGAGAGAATAATTAGTAAACGCTATGGGGATGAGAGCTCAGCTAGACCTTTAGCTTCAGTTCAGGTGGCTAAATGGCTGGAGAGAGGCTGCAGAAGTAAAAAGAATGGCGCAATGAAGAAAACATGAAAAGAGTCACACATTTCCTGTTGCAGCTCAAGAAAAGACTGGTAAACCTCATGAGTGTTTTGAAGCTTTGGAGGTCACCCGATGCAGAGTCTTTAAGTAGCATGCTAGGTCACCAGCTGACTTGAAATAGAAGATGAACCAGATCCCAAAGCTATTTTTTGCCTTCCTCATGCATGGTGGGTGGTGTCACACGGCAGTGTGAATGACTTAATTGCTAAATCGAAGGTGACGAATGTGGTTATTTCATGGCAGCTCAAGAGTATGGTTGCACTGATGAAATTCCTTGTGAAGGGGACAGACACACAATGATCGGGCAACTCTTTCAAAGGAGCTAATCACTATTGAAGATTACTTTAATGTTTGGCTCGTTTTATGCTTGAATGTTCTGGTGTGAGAAATGATTTGGAGAAACTTGGAAATCTATTTCAAAGAAATGTGATTACTCTACAGCCGTACTGATTGGCTATAACCCATCATCAGGACTATTTTGTCCAAAAGGTAATACTTATGAAGAAATATATAAAAAAGTGTATAACCGTATAATTAATATATATATATATATATATATATATATATATATATATATATATATATATATATATATATATATATATATATATATATATATATATATATAATATATATATATATTTTTTTTTATTTATTTTTTTTTATTTTTTTATTCATTTGTAAATGTATCCAGATATATATATATATATATATATATATATATATATATATAAATTATACGGTTATACACTTTTTTATATATATACAAATTACATTTACAATATTAATAAAACATTTACAAATACATTTACAAATTAATAAAAACCAAGTCAAGGGTTACAAGTAAATAGTTATTAAAACACACACACTCACACACACACACACACACACACACACACACACACACACACACACACACACACACACACACACACACACACACACACACACACATTAAACTGTCAGCAAAACATCATAACACCACCCACTTCTATAGTTACAAAAGTGCTTATTGGTGCATATTTTTGGAACATCTCTATATTTATACTTCATAGCCTGTAAGTTGATGAAAACACACAAACTTTCTCAGATGGGACCATTCTAATGAGACACTAAACATATATGTTTGAAATTCTCTGAAATTTGCTGGTCAACCTTGTAACTCATTTTGAGCTTTATTTAGCTAAAATATTAATCATATAATGACACATGCAAGTGTCTGACCATATATCAAGCCATATTATCAACTATGATAATGCTGTGTTTAATAAATCAAATACTGTGTTTTTTTCCCATTCTTTCAGGACCACTATCGTCAAAGAGGCGACAATTAGATTGACTGTATTTTTCTGTTCTGGCCAAGATCTCCCTGCGAGTCCATGCAGCATAGCATTGATAAGAGGGAGAGCAGCAATAACACCCTTAGGGTTAACAGAACAGAACTAACATAATGTATTGTAGATACACTGTAAAAAATGTACTGTAGAATTTGGAATTTACTGGCAAACAGGTTGCCAATAAAATCCTGTAAAAAGGTTGTTTATTGTGAAATACAGTAATTTATATTGGGTTTTTTTACAGTAACATTGAATTAAACTTGTATATTATTTTACAGCAATATTTTGCAATTTCACTAAAGTACAGTATTTACCTGGCAATAAAGTTGCTAATAAAATCCTGTAAATATTTTTACAGCATTGGATATAATTTCACTAAAGTACAGATACAATATTTACCCAATATTGTTGGGTATATCAACCAAAGTTGCCAATAAAATCCTGTAAATACCCCCATAATCCAAGATGATGTTAGTAATAGTTTAACATAAAAAATAACGAAAATAATTATTGAAACAGTAAACTGTAAATTACTGATTTAAATGCATAATAAACACTATCTGAATACATTTACAAATTAATAAAAAACAAGTCAAGGGTTACACATATTTTGAGTAGAACATTAACTTTCAATAAAAGTTAAAGTCAATCAACATAATTTGTGACATTTTTTTATCCTATTGAAACTAACAGTAACATCTTTTTAAAGAAAAACATTAAAATAAAATGCTAAAATCAACATTATTTCATAAATGATGTTGTTTGAGCTTATCTTCTATTAAACTAGAATATCTCATCAAAAGACAACTTAATATACACAGCACACACGTAAGGTTCATTAACCTTCTGAGATGAGCAAATACATGAGGGTGGACTTGTTCCTCTCTGAGTCCTTTCCACTTGTTTTGCCTCTGTGCTTGTTGTCTTGGCTCCAGGGAGTGAGAGATGTGATTCCAACAAAACATCTACACAAAAATATAAGCAGAAACTTTAGAAAAATGTTCAAAAATGCAATGTCACACTTTTCTCCACATCATCTGCTGTTCTTTGCACCTATAACAAATAAAGAAAAAGATAGATGTGAATTTTTTTTATGCATTTACATATTATGAGTTTAAAATACACTCCCGAAAAATGCATAATGTAGGCTATACATTCTTATAAAGTTTAGCTACAGTGATACATAGCATAGAGTAGAAGCAGAATGTTATTGCTAATGGTGCAGACACATTTTCTCATTTACATGAGGTTCTAATTTGATATCGATATGGGACAGTTAACACAAGTGAACCAACAAGAAGAAATTTCACATATTTTGTTGTTCGTCAATTATTTCAAAAGAAAGATACTCTGACATTGTTCGCACTGGGTTTTACTTTAAAATGTAGTTAAACGCTGCTTTAAATGTTCTCAATTAGAATATTAAACTGGCAAAATGAGAAAATGCATTATTTAATCATGCTTTGATCGCATTTTCTTATGTTTTTCGTCAGCTGAAGCTTACCGCGCGTCATTTTGTCTCCTCTCATTTGAAATGTTATGAGAACAAGTCTCTCTACAACGAGTTCACATAACTAAATACTTAGCTAAATGAAACCATAAACTGCAGTAGCGTATTCATCCATGTTAAATAATGTTATATGATGTCTATGAATGTCGTTTTTCGTCAATGTTTTTACCTTGTTCGTGTTCGTCTCACCATGAGGTACCGGGTCAAAAAGCCTCGCACCTGAAACAAAAATCTTTAAGTTAAATGACACATTTACATAACTAACTTGACGTTATGTATAGGGAAACATAATGATATTGACAACTTTTACATGTAACTTAGCACGATATTGTGACATGATATTGATTATACATTAAATTAAATAAATATAAAAGAGCAACTTCTAAGGAACTTACCAGCAATTATGAATAACGCCTATGATCTTCAATCGTTCTCGCGCTGCTCCAGTCAACATGGATTTCAAATTTGAACAAAGCCTGCGCTATCCCATGATGCCACAGCACAGTAAGTTATTGTGGAAACTCATAAGTAAAGGATAATGTACACCCAGCCGGTATGAAGAATAAAGGTCTTGTGGAGGGGTCTTGCATCACTCTGAAGGGGTTTATTCTGCATAACAACCGGCTGGGTGTACATTATCCCTTACTTATCCCGCGTATTACATGGCTACTAGTCTCAAATAAATTAGACACAAAATAGTCTTGATATGAAATATTTAATTAGCTCTTACACAAAGCTTCCGCGAAGAAAAACAGTTCCAAACTGCTTTAAGCCTTTATCTATTGCTGCTAAATGTTGAAAATGAATGCTGAAAGGGTTAGTTCACCCAAAAATGAAACCAAACCTATGATTTACTCACCCTCAAATTAGCATAGGTGTATATGACATTCTTCCTTCAGAAAAATACAATCGGAGTTCTATTTAAAAAGTCCAGGCTAACGTTAATCCTAGCAGTAGTTGTAGCTGTTTTTGAAGTCCATAAAAAATGCAGCTGTCCGTCAAATAACGTTCTCCACGTGGAATTGATGCGTTTGTGTAAGAAAAATAAACTATCCATATTTAAACCTTTATAAAGGAAACCCGCCTTGAAGTCTTCCATTGTAGCCATGGCTGTTTAGGTATTTAACAGCCACAAGATGGCGCCAGCGTTAAGCATAGAAGTAGTACCGGTCAAGATAACTCGTAGTACCCGGATGAGCGGTTGTTATCTGGAAATAACATACCGCTGGAATGCGCGATTGACCAATCAGAATCAAGTATTTCACAGAGCCGTGTAATAAGCTACAGTAATAACACCTCCTTCTTGTAAATGAAAGTTAATATGAAAATATACTGTTAACAACTGTAAAACAAATGTTTACCCATAATGCATTGCGAACTAGAGCTGCATCTTGTAAAATGCATAAACAGTAATATTCTGTCCAATTTTGCTGTAAAACTTCAGCAATTTGTTTGTATCATTAAAGGTGTCATGTACTGGCTTAAAAAAAGAAAAAAAAAAAGAAAAAGAAAAGTATACTGTTGTGTGAGGTCAACTAATGATGTTCGTGCTGTTTTTACATCCAAAAACATAACTATTATAAAATAATCAATTAACTTGTAAACACTAAATCTAAAATAAATAGTCCATTCTGATGTCAAGGGTTATAGCCATCAGTGCAGCTGAAAAATGAAGGCTTAATCATTTTCATTTGTCATTCACTAACATGGGATGTGAAAAGGAAAATCTGTGAAGAATATCTCAGTGATTTAAAGTGATGCTGCATATTACGAGCAGCTCTCACCTGTTTAACGCTAATGGGATGGCTCTTCAGAGAGCGCCCGGTGACTCTCAAGGTCACAGGCATGGCTGTGCATTCAGTGTGGAAAGAGGGGTGAGCGGTGTCTTTTCAGCATGGAACCATCTTGCATTCGCTCAAGTCTGCTGTCACCGTGACCCTGCCGAGGGTGATTGTCACACTTGCTCTGTCACGCTGCAGGCATTGCTTTGGTACCAGTAAAACCTTGATCTTGAACCTCCGACTGATCTCACTTCATCGTGACAAAGATACTTCATCACCCTTCATTGCTTCTTTTTCAGTTTCTTTTATTCACTTTGTTAAAGGATCACTCCAAAATGAAAATTCAGTCATCATATATACACAGTCATTTCATTTCATTTCAAAAACATTTTTTTTTTCAAAGCCATTTTGAAGTCAATGGGGGTTAAATTATTTAAAAAAAAAAGAAAAAAAAAGCAAAAACTAAATATATAACAGAAGTATTAAACAAGTGGTTCATACAGCTTATGCTCTATACTCTAATAATGAAAGTTGCTCTCATATCAAACATGGTAACTTTAGATGTGTCATATCTGACGACGGTTCGACGGTCACAAGACACCTAAGAATCAATGACGAGTCTAAAGACGCCATATTTGATTTGACAGCTAAAGCGAAGGGGCAGATTAAATGTCGTCTGTTGGTCACAAAAAAACTATGGATTGAAAGAGTTATGTATTGTAGTGCATGAGTTCTATTGACTGCTTTTTAAATGCTTTTTAAGAGTTGAACAGTACCGCTTTCACTTTCATTAGAACAGTCAGGATTTCCATCACCTTTTGAGTTCCACAGAATAAAGTAACTCATAATGGTTTGAAACGACATCAGGGTGAGTAAGTGACAATTGAAAGATGAGATTTTAAATTCAGCACCAAATTAGAGGACCAATTTTTTTTTTTTTCTCTAAAAAAGGAGAGGATCTAGAAAGCTGATACATAGCCCATTATCCCTAATTTACAGTTCACAAGGAACGTACTGAAAGTAAATGTTCTCTAGTCTTTAATTTTAATGACAAATGGATCTTTATCTTCTTCTCGGCCTGTGTGGGACTCAATTCTGCCGTTCTGCTGGATAAATGGCCTTCCTTGTTATGTTGGTGTCTCATGACAGGTAGCCTGAATGCACAATGTAGCCTACTGTATTAGGCATTCAAACTGAGGAATAAACCTATTAATATTAATGCATTCCTAGCTTTTTTTCCCCCCCTTCTAATTCTGAATATTATATTAGTCGTGTTTGCTGTTTACCACAACTAGAATTGTTTTGTTTCGCCTGACAAGAAAAGTTGTTCATATATTTGTTTGTTAATTTTTCTCCAGTAAGATCATAAACATACAAACTGGAAACTCGAGTTCAGAGGGCCACTTACAAAAGGAGCCAACAATCTATTGTCTTTATCTTTATTTTATACCAAAGCTTAAAATAATAATAATAAAAAAAAGCCCTAAAACTATGTTTTCAACTGACGTGACAGTCAGTGCAGTATCCTCTGCGGGCCTACATCAAAGTCTGCATGAGCTCTCTCTTCTCTGGAGAGTTGGATGAAACGACTGCATTTGATTTGCACATTTGGAAGAGAGCAATCCTGCTACTCAAACCGCCATTTATTTCGAGCATTGGAGTAATGGGGTTCTGTAACTCTTCCGTCTTTTATAAAGCAGCTACTTCCTCAGCACAGGCAGATGTAAACTTCATAATTAGCTGTCAGAGAGAGAGAGAGAGAGAGAGAGAGAGAGAGAGAGAGAGAGAGAGAGAGAGAGAGAGAGAGAGAGAGAGAGAGAGAGAGAGAGAGAGAGAGAGAGAGAGAGAGAGAGAGAGAGAGAGAGAGAGAGAGAGAGAGAGAGAGAGAGAGAGAGAGAACTGAAGTGGGTGCAAAACACATCAGTTTGTGGCCCTTTTCCTTCCATGACTGTTCTGACGCAAGTGAAACATGTCTTCTCTTTCATCACTGATGCAATGACCAGGTTGAGATTGACAGCGCTCTGATCTTCGTGGAAAATGAGAGCTCGAGCGAGAGCTAGGGAATAAGAGAGAGGCCTATATCTTAGATGTCTTACTTAGATGTGCAGTTATAATAATCTGTGCTTTCTTATGTATGGATATCCTCAGGGTGTGGATATTTAATGTGTTTTGTGTCCTTAGAGGATCAGATAATATATGTTTCTCCCCCTTGAGCTGTGCATGTTTTTTTGTGATTTTTTATTTTTTATTTTCACCAAAAATATCCACTCTTTCTGATCCTTATAATTAGACAGGCTGTTTATATATATATATATATATATATATATATATATATATATATATATATATATATATATATATATATATATATATATATATATATATATATATATATATATATATATATATATATATATATATATATATATATATATATATATGTGCCTCTAAAGGGATGGGTAGTTTATCTAAAACATACATTTTTTTCTCATTAGCTGTCTCGTTTTGAAGGCTGCACTCTCCGGAGTTCATAAAACATCCACGTCAACTTTATCACCAGCGTATAGTTTAACCATAACGCGTTGTTCATTATAAATGTGGGATTATTAATTATATTGAGAATGTCATACATAGAAAGCATGCCATAATGTACCTTACCCTGTAAACTTTAGCCACATTCATCGTGAAGCGTGCAAGCGTTTCAAACTACACTCACCTCTTCTGAAGGTGCATCAGGAACCTGACTAGCTTGTACAGATCCTTTATTCAGGAGCAGTTTCTTAGCCAAACTACTGACCCTCGTTTATAAAGCATTCTGTCTGTTGAGAAATGCTTTGCGGTTCACGCAAAACATAAACGCATTGACGTTGTTCGGGGGAATATTCCCTTAAAAAAAAAAAAAAAAAAAAAAAACAGTGTTTTGGATTTAGGAACATCAAAATCAAGAATAGAACACCACAATCGCTAAGACGCCATTCTGCTCCAGCGTATCAACAATGGCGGACTATGATGAGAGCTCGCTCAGGGCGGGTCTGTGTTGAAAAGCTGCTGTCAATCAACAATCGTGGGAGGGGTGTCCGAACGTGTGACGTCACAGTCGAACAGCTTGATTTGAGACAGGAGAAAACATATAAGGAGATTAATTTTTTTTTTTTTTTTTATCATTATAGGATGGTTGTGTAGAGGCACTGCCAACACACATTTCCATACAATCAGCTTGATAAAGTGCATTTACCATTATATGACCCCTTAAACAAGCATGTGTATGTGACAGCCATTGTAAGTCCACAAGACCTCAAGTGCACATGAAGTGTGCCATTTGCAAACAGGGACCATATCTTATTAGTTATTAGTGCATTTACTAGAGGGCTCTTGGTTTGCTGTCAAGCTCAATACAGTTCTTCAACTGCAGAGCCATATGTGGTACACACAGTGAGAAACAGAACAAAGCTGGACATACTTCTGATCACTTTAGTCTTGTGCATTTTTTCGATGTTATCTATATGGTTCCCTCTTAAGGTACTGATCACCCAGTATGTGTTGTTGACATATAAATGTGGTTGGTTATGATTTTGGTGTTTCGGTTTGGTATCATCAGATGTCCATCATGATGCTTTTTTTTTCAGGTTAGTTAGGTGTTCTTTGTTTTCGGTATTTTATATTATACATTGACGTCTTATATTTCAAAAGATAAAGGAAATTGTGATGCCTCATGAGATTAGGGAAATTAATTGTTTCACAGCTAAACTAAAGATTAGCCATATATTGTGGGTCAGACACACACACTGCCATGAAAACACAGTCTGCCCTCAGCCATATCTCCCAGCACACACGGAGTTGATATTTGAGAAGAGACGCCTCCTTTGTGTCTTCTAAATCTTGTTTGCCGCGTCTGTTTGTTTGCATTTGAACAACAGTAATGAGCTGTAGACTCTGTGGCTCTTCGCTGTGTGTTCCATCCTTAATTATGACCATAATAATCCAATTACAGCATTAGCAGTGCCATGAGGAGGAGTGCCTGCGGCAGTGGCCACCTCATTACAGAGCACCTTTCCCTGATTCTCATATCCAGACGATGATCACGCTCCGACCCCGGCTTTGGGTCTCTTTGAGAGTCTCGAAAAGCCAAATTTCATCACAGCGCTTTTCTTTTAGCGCCATCAGATGCTCAGGATAATAAGTTCTCACCGATTTTTAGGAGATTATGTGCTGGTAGTGACATGCCGAGCAGTGACAAGGAGTTTAGATAGACGACTATGAAAACAAACACATCTAGTACACCTCAAATGAAACTCATCTGCATCCTTTCTTCTTCTCTCCTCTCCATCTATATATAAACCGGAGTGATCAGCCAAGGGAGCAATTTATAACACCACTGCTGCACTCTGCAAAGGTTGTTCTGAACAGTTATGCTGCCTTATAAGATGCCTCAATCTAAAACAGCATCACATCTATCCTATAACTCATTGCAACAAACTCAGAAACAGAGCACTTACCCCTGGGGTGAACCTTCAATCGCTGCTCAAAAATGCATAACGTTGCTGGAGACCAGAGGCGGTTTGTTCAAATGGAAGATGTAGAAGAGTAAAATATGAAGAAGGTAGAGAAAGTTCAAAAGTAAGTTCCAGTTTAAAACAAAAAAAAACAAATTGTCACAATTACCTATTTTGTGCATTTATTTATTTAAAACGCTGAGACTGAAATGGGGTTCAATAGGGTGAATACGGTAAATAAATAGCTTTTTTATGCATACATTTTTCAGAAAACAGAAAGCTCCTTGCTGTATACTGTCAGTGTATTTATTTGGGGTATACTTAGTAGACACTATGCTGTTTTCAAAAGTTTCTTCCCATGAAGAGGGTGCCAGGCTAGTCCCTTAGTCATGAGTGTGTTTTGGGCGTGATGTGCAATAAACAAAAATCAGATTCTCATCTCTCTTTCCATTTACTTACATTGTGGATTTTGTGGGCAGAAAGACTGAAGGTTTTTCCAGAGAAGAATCATTTTATTTGTTTTGAATATATATTTGGCATGCTTCACACTGCTGCGCGTCCCTGTGAGTGTAATAAGAGTGTAAGTGTGTTGCGTGTGTAAGGTTTTTGGTATTCAGTGTGTTCTCAAAATAGCAACATGCCAACAATACGACTGAACACACCTCGTTTTCAGAGCAGCACACCTCTGGCGCACCATTCAGACCATGGCGAACAGATGGATATTTAAACAATGTGACGCTGGATATGAAAATTATATAAAAACTGTTGCAAAAAACACTTGCGTAGCAAGTCATATCCTATCATACACCTTGTCATATCCTATCCCTTGTCATATCCACCAAGTCATATCCTATCATACACCTTGTGCCAGGTGTATGATAGGACCCTGTGTTGCTGTCTGGGTTAAGGTATCATTGGGCTTAGTATGCCATCTTAATCTTTCATCTGTAGCTTACGCTCCTATTCATCTCATCACACTCTTTTACTGCGCATCTATGTTTTCTCCTCCATCAGAGATGCTCCTGCATTATTATTTGCTTTCAAGGAAATGGTTGTGAATCAAGTTCCTTTGTGGTTAATGGCGGAGGATCTCATTGGAGCAATGTGTTTTTGTGTTTGTGTTTGTGTGTGTGTGTGTGTGTGTGTGTGTGTGTGTGTGTGTGTGTGTGTGTGTGTGAATGAAGTAGGCTACTGTACAAGCTCTTCGGCTGACTGGCTAGGCCTCTTAGCTTTTTGAAATCGCTAATGCAAACATTCCTTTAGCTCCCTGTGCTCCTCTACCAGCCTTTTAATGAAAGTCAAGGCAAGATGCTGAAGATGAAAGCACTAACGGGAGACGTCCGTGGATGTGCACTCATTAGGTTGCGCAGGATTCTCTTGAACATACCGACAACGGCTTACACGTGTCCTGCTGTACTGTACTACACCTTGCCTGGTGTTAGATGCTTGAATTAGCATTTTAATGCATTTATTTTCATTGCAAATGCTCTCTCACCAAAGCGGTTTGATGTGAATTTATTCACTTCAAGTGAGCAATGCACAGTTCCGCTTAAAAAAGTGGTATCTTTTGAATAAGAGAAGTATTATGTTTTATTATTCAACACATTTCACCTTTTTAATCCATACTGCGTGTTCGTAACGCGGTATACTCAGTACATCATATCTTCTAATCAAAGAATCAAAAAGATTCCTTTATGGTTATGCACATTATTTTCCTTTCTCTTCTCCTTAGTTAAAAAAAAAAAAGAACAAGTAAACTGACTGTGGTCACATTTAACGGTCACCGGGCAACTAATTACAGCTGTACATGATTATGTCTTGTTTATAAAGACCAGCATCTACCTTACCAATAGTCAAACATTTTGTTTCGAGAGCATATTTTGATCAGGAATATAATCTGATAAGTTAAATCACAGGGGTAAAAGGGTACCTTGAAAGGCCATGGAGTTTAATAAGGTTTTTCTCTTTTTTTCAGACTTAAGTCGCGTTTAGGGAAATTGTGCATAAGGACAGCAAAAACAAACAAACAAAAAAAGACACAAACAAAAAAATATTAAGTTGATACGTTCAGCTTGACCTTCTTATATCTGAAAATGTGTGTCTGTGTTTCATAAGATTCTCTTAAACGTTAACACTTCTTGCTGTTGCAAATACACATAAAAGTATATGCTGTATATTTAGGACATTTGTCTTTTTTTTTTTTTTTTTTTTAAGTCTTCTTCCAGATAATAAGCCTGCACATTTACATATTTTAAAGATGTTAAACTGACACTTGAAACATTGGGTGTGAATGAGCATTTTTCCATGTTCAGTAAGTATGGTTTGGACAAAGCCTGTGCTTGTGTCTTTAAGGTCAAAAATGATTGGCATTGTGGACATAGACTATAGAGGAACATACTAGAGGTGACTGTAAGAGCGTTTGTATCTTGACCACCAACATTTGTCCCTTTTTGTCTCTTTTAATGCCTGAACAAGACCTCCCAGGAGACTGTGGCTCTGGTCCAAAACCTAGTGAGCTGCTTATGGAGGAGGCGTTTAAGGCATCATAGTCGCACTCCTAACTCGAAAGCTGTTCCACAAGGCAGGCAGTATTATTTTGGCCAAAGTCACCAATACATATATCCTTCATAGATAAGCCAGTCCCTGAATGCATTGCATCAGGCAGAGTGAATAAATTATTCTAAGATGACAACACAGTGCATACTTAATTTATATTGTAAATATAAATATTAAAGGAATAGTTCACTCAAAAATGAAAATTCTGTCATAATTTGCTCACCCTCAAGTTGTTCCAAATCTGCTGCTCACACAGTAACCATGCAGTTAGTAGGTCCGGGACCAATGTTGAGATCCAAGACAAACATTTTCTAAATCTCTTCCTTTGTGTATAGCAGAGCGAAGACATACAGGTTTGGAACAACTTGAGAGTGAGTAAATGATGAAAGGATTTTATTTTTTTGGGTGAACTATCCCTTTAATATTTTACTCAATATTTGACAATCAAAGAATCTTGCAAAAGTTTGCGATGTATTTTATTTATATCTACAGTGTGATATTGTGTTATAGGCTAGCGTTCAAAAGTTTAGGATCAGTAAGAATGTCTTTTTTCATGTTTTTAAAAGAAGTCTGTTACGTTTACAAAAAATATATTGATCAAAAATACAAAAATATATTTGTGAAATATTTTTGCAATTTAAATTGACAGTTTCCTATTTGAATATATTTAATGTAATGTATTAATGTGATGCAAAGCTGAATTTTCAGCATCATTACTCTAGTCTTTACTACTTATTAGTATGTAGTGTTACATGATCCTTCAGAAATCATTCCAATATGCTGCTCAAAAAATGTCTTATTAGCTTAATATATTAAAAACAGTTGTGCTGTTTAATAGTTTTGTGGTGATTCAGGATTCTTTAAGGAATAGAATCTCCAAAAGAATAGCATACATTTTTATGATTTTTGAGATTTTTGTTTGTTACAGTGTTAATGTCTTTACTGTCACTGATCATTTGAATGCATCCTTTCTAAATAATTGTTAATTTGTTTGACTCCAAACTGTTGATTGGCGGTGTATGGGAATAATATATTTTTACATATACAAATATAAACATTTTATAAATGACTTTTTCACTCTAGTATTTGTGTGTGGTATATTAGAGGATCACAGCATTAGCAACATGTTAACACTACCGAAATCAGGCATTCGTCTAGTCTCCACTGTGCTTCACATAAGTGGTTGCCAATATATAGAGCGGTTCCAAAATAGTCACTACTGAGGTTTAGTTAAGATGGCAGCTGCCTGCGTAGACAGCAAAGCGTCTCACTAGGTTTTGTTACAGAGCGCATGTTGGCATGTCACCTACATCGTCTTTTTCTTACACACTTGTCAGCCTCTTCTCTAAAAGATAAAGCAGACATAATCTGACTTAGTCATCCCGATCCATTACAAAGAGAAGAGTTGGCCTGAATAACTTTGCAACAAAACAGTCTCCCCCGCTCGTTCTAAACAGCGCTCGTTAGGTTAAGCACATTAAAGCAGGATTGATGAATGCGCTCTGAGAGCCTGGAGTGCGCCACATAGTACAAGAGAGGATCGGGCCCGCGTTTCGTCTTGAGTGGCAGGCCCAATCGCTTGTGATTTTTCTTGTATTGATCCTTGCCCAGTGTAATGACCCTGAGATATTGTGATGCACAGAAAATGGCTGCGTTGGATGGAGGGGCTGCCTTCCACACGCATCTCTCTGAATCACGGCTGCTTATCATTCTTTTGATGTTGGAGGTGGACGACCTCAGTGTCACACAAGTAATGGAGGACATCGCATTGATGCACGCTGAGACAATGGGTACAGTCCATTGAGATATGTGCAAAGATGATACAGAAGGACAGAAGTAGATGAATAGCAAACAGCTGCCGCATTTCAGTTGAATCCCGAATAGTTCATACGTTAACATTCAATTCAGCGTGCGTGCCAGGGAATTTTTCATGCACGCGGTGCATACGGATGTGTTTTGGTGCTGTCGTGTGTTTCAGAGTTTTTTGGAATGATTTTGATGTTTGAGAACCCTGGGTTTCTATTTCTAGAATGCAAAATGAACCCATAATGCTTATATTTGGAAGTTGAGTTTTATCACTCTAATTCCACATGGGCGGGCATACATGTATTTCTCTAAATAAATACATGCTAGAAGAAGTGCAAAAACTTTAGCATTTCCCCTGAAGTTAATTTATAATATTATTCAAGGTTTCTTGCAGTCGTAATTTAGTTTTCATGATCCTTTCCCACCTTCTCTCTGACCCTTGGAATTAAACAGGCCATTATGCTGTTGTACTTTCAAGACCTCTACATGTAAGTGTCTTGATTGGCTCACATTTTCACTCGTGAAATGTAACATTGTAATGGAAAAAAGTAAAAATGCCCCCAACAAGGTCAGCCTTCATGAATATTGTGGGTGGAGAGAGCTTTGTGCCGTGAAGGAAAATCGTTTCTGTGATTTGGCCCTTTAAAAACAGCTTCTTTTCTCATTTCCTCAAGATGCTCTATACATGTAATAATAAACCCCTGGTGCTCATATGAGGTGTGAGTTGTTGACTTTGAATATTCCCTGTCGGTACAGCAGCTAGATCTTCTGGTGTCACAGTAAATGTGAAAGACCGTCGCTATCCACCTCAACCAGCGCTGCACGATACAAACGCTTGTCATCCACACTCATTTTAATTGATTTATCTGCAGCATAAACATACTCACAGCCAGCTCTATCTGTCTTGCTTTGAGCTGCAACTTTACTTATTGCATCACCACACACTGAAAGAAAATCTATATTTATACACTTTATATACAGGTACAGACACACATACATACAGACGCACATACATAAATACATACATACAGCATTTACATGTACAATTACGGACTCACACACACACACACACACACACACACACACACACACACACACACACACACACACACACACACACACACACACACACACACACACACACACACACACACACACACACACATATGGAATTTAAACGTGCAGTATGCAACTTTTGGCCACTAGGGGTCACTCATTCAAAATAATAACAACAGACGTACTTTGATGACGTCGGGAAAGTGCGTGGGCTCATGGGAGTTGTTGTCATTGTCACTGTCAACCAGCGAATCTGGCATCTCCAGTAGAAAACATGTTCACTGACAAGGTAATTGTTATATTACATCTCTATTATTGTTAAGTTTAGTTACGGCTTTTCACTTTATATAATGTCAATCTAATGAAATAGCAGCGAGCTACCGTTACTTAACAAACTTATCAGTAGCGTTAGCTAATGTGTGAGACAGAATGTTGTGCGGGCGGTCGCTATGTCAACACACCTATAAGTTGGTAGGCTATGTTGACATATTAACCGCGCATCATAATTTGAGTTACTCAAATTATAGATATGTTGACATGGCATCCGCGATTGTCGAACATTCTGTATATCAACTGTTCAATAAGGAAATACATTTCAATTTAGTTTATCATTACCAACGTAAAACATAGTAATTGAGAGAACCAGCACCAGCAATACGTTGTTCATTGGAACACACGCTGTGTCGCTCCACACGTTCATCAATCATTCTAATAAACATTTATTTTGGAACTCAGAGATATATCAATAAGTAGATCATTATTAAATCGATATTATATGTAGCTAGTATTAACATATGATAAAAGTGACGGTCACCTTATATTAATTGACCAAGATAGTGGCATATTACCTTATGAAGCTAACGTTACTTTCTCCAGCTACATATAAAACCAATAATAGCTAGTCCATCTGCGTTTTACACATGACATCATCGTGTCACCAAATATACGGATAGAAATATACTTTTGAATCAGTTTTAAAAAGTCTCAGTTTCAGTCTCCAAAAACACAGAATCCGCCTGTTTGAAAAGCCGATGCAATACAAAATGTATACGTATTCAGCTAAACGCGTCTCAATGTGGTCAAGATCGCTATGCAATATGCAAACATACAGCATGTTATGATTATATGATTATTATGTTAGCTGAATGGTTACTTAAATTACCTGTTTATTAAAACGCAAGGGAGATCAGCATATCTCTCTGCAGTCCGAGCTTGTCACGAAGATTTTGCCATCTTTCAAAGGCTTCTCCAAGGTTTACACGTCTCTTGCTTCTTCTACTGTCCCAAAATCTTCTCGGGTAATTTTTTTTCACCCGTACGTTTGCGCTTTGTTGAGCTGGCAAAACGTACAGGCAAAGAGTAGTCATGATCCATTATCATACAGACTTTTTTATACGGGTGTTCCCCTTATACTGTCAGTGTTCCTCTTTGAGTTTGGCGGTTCCGCCGAAGTTCCGCAGGAAGCAAGACGCAAACGTGGATATGACGTGAAAGACGGGCGACATAACGGAAATAAAGACACGGTCCGTGTCTTCGAATTAAAATATTAATTTCTCTGGATTTAGAAGTTAATTGGAACTGTCGGGATAATGTAAACACACAACTTTAAAAAATATATAAAATAGATATAGTGATCTTTTATATTTTTAATGCTGAAACATTACATATTGTGCCTTTAAGTCTTTTTTTGTCACAACATCACACTAATTTGTCAAGAAAAAAGATATGTTAATGTTGAATGTTGGCCTGTCAAACAGTTACAAATGTACAAAAACCCTTTGAATAAGTTGTAAGGTTATATAGCCTCTATCTACGATGGATGGATGGATGGATGGATGGATGGATGGATGGATGGATGGATGGATGGATGGATGGATGCATGGATGGATGGATGGATGGATGGATGGATGGATGGATGGATGGATGGATGGATGGATGGATGGATGGATGGATGGATGGGAGGTAGATGACCTCAGGGTCACACAAGTAATGGAGGACATTGCGATTGATGCACGCTGAGACAATGGACGGACGGACAGACGGACAGACGGACAGACAGACAGAGACAGACTGATAGATAGATAGATAGATAGATAGATAGATAGATAGATAGATAGATAGATAGATAGATAGATAGATAGATAGATAGATAGATAGATAGATAGATAGATAGATAGATAGATAGATAGATAGATAGATAGATAGATAGATAGATAGATAGATAGATAGATAGATAGATAGATAGACAGAGGCAATGCTCTTCAAAGTGTACTCCATTGGCTGTAAAGCAAGGCATTAACTAACAGCTCAGAAATGTGGAATTTTACACACACACACACACACACACACACACACACACACACACACACACACACACACACACACACACACACACACACACACACACTATGGAGTGGGGTTTCCCATGAACTGGCACTGGTCCGTGTGGACTGAAGCGCAGTTAGTTAGGATTGCGTGGGTGCACACCATTACTTACACTGTATGCCTTATCTCTTTATTTAAGCCCACAGGAATTACAGAGCCAGAGAAAGCTGAGAAAGAGAAACTGAGTGAAAGAGATATCAGATATAAGATTTAGTATCAGAACCGGACAGAATTACAGCGCCAGGGCGGTGTTCTAACACACACTCCTCCGTAATGAGTCAGCGTGGAGCAGAACATATGTGCATAATGTGACATTGTTGTTCTTTTTATTAGTGGTGCTTACTAACTTAACTACTCTATTAGTTTTTCTGTTTGTTTATTTATATAAAAAATATATATATATAATACAAAATAAAAACCTGTGTACTGCTGAGACTTGTTACAGCACTTGCAAGCTGTTGCTTCCTGATTGCTTCTATTGCTCTCCTCATTTTTAAGTCGCTTTGGATAAAAGCGTCTGCTAAATGATTAAATATAAATGTTACATAGTATGTAGAATTACAGATTTGGTGTGTAAGCTGCGCTGTTTGTGTCACAGACATGGATTATACCTCAGATTGTAAAGTGTGCTTATATGGTTTGGAACTTGGAATTTGTGTGTGCATTTCACCCATCCTAGTGCACACACATTGAACACATACGCACACTATGAATACACACTCGGAGCAGTGGGCATCCATTTTTGCTGTGGCTCCCAGGGAGTGATTGTGGGTTAGGTGGCTTGCTCAAGGGCACCTCAGTTGTAGGTAATGAGAGTGGAAGAGAGTGCTGTTCATTCACTCTCTCCACCTACATTTCCTGTCGGTACTAAGACTCAAACCAGTGACCTTTGGGTTTCAAATCCGACTCTCTAATCATTAGGCCACAACTGCCCCGAAGCCCCACTCACTGTTAGTTACATTGAAGCATATCTCAAGACCAGAATATTTCACCACCCAACTCCCTAGCATTATGGCAACAAACACCACTCACACTTTTTTCAGCAGATTCAAACAAGTTGCTGATTCTCTTATTAGCTGTTCCCAAGCACATACAAAAAAAAAAAAAAAAAAAAAAAAAAACGTGCACTTTAGGTTGATGCACCTAATTGTTTGATTAGAAGACATGCACATGAACTATGAAGGAGAAACATTGAATAAATCCTGCTTTGGGAAAACTCATGTGACTTTGCCTCAATGAATGTGATTGGATAGACTAACCAGCAGACCAATCACATCGCAGCATGTCTCGTGATCATTCTGAAATGCCTGAGCCAAAGTCTATCATCAGAAAGTTTTGGAATAATGACCTCCCAGAAGTTTTGCACATGATTGCGTTCCCAAACACCGGCATTCGAACAGAAGACAACGCAGCGTTTGCTCTGAGACGCAAGTCATTTATTATGGAGGAAAAAAAGATCCACAGTGGCTTCCTTGATTGCAGGAACTTCCATTTTTATTAAATATATATATATACTCACCTAAAGGATTATTAGGAACACCTGTCCTTATTAATGCAATTATCTAATCAACCAATCACATGGCAATTGCTTCAATGAATTTAGGGGTGTGGTCCTGGTCAAGACAATCTCCTGAACTCCAAACTGAATGTCAGAATGGGAAAGAAAGGTGATTTAAGCAATTTTGAGCGTGGCATGGTTGTTGGTGCCAGACGGGCTGGTCTGAGTATTTCACAATCTGCTCAGTTACTGGGATTTTCACACACAACCATTTCTAGGGTTTACAAAGAATGGTGTGAAAAGGGAAAAACATCCAGTATGTAGCAGTCCTGTGGGCAAAAATGCCTCGCTGATGCTAGAGGTCAGAGGAGAATGGGCCGACTGATTCAAGCTGATAGAAGAGCAACTTTGACTGAAATAACCACTCGTTACAACCAAGGTGTGCAGCAAAACATTTGTGAAGCCACAACATGCACAACCTTGAGGCGGATGGGCTACAACAGCAGAAGACCCCACCGGGTACCTCTCATCTTTACTACAAATAGGAAAAAGAGGCTACAATTTACATGAGCTCACCAAAATTGGACAGTTGAAGACTGGAAAAAACAAACCATGCCTGGTCTGATGAGTCTCGATTTCGGTTGAGACATTCAGATGGTAGAGTCAGAATTTAATCTAAACAAAGTGAGACCATGGATCCATCATGCCTTTTTACCACTGTGCAGACTGGTGGTGGTGGTGTAATGGTGTGGGGATGTTTTCTTGGCACACTTTAGGCCCCTTAGTGCCAATTGGGCATTGTTTAAATGCCACGGCATACCTGAGCATTGTTTCTGGCCCTGTCCATCTCTTTATGACCACCATGTACCCATCCTCTGATGGCTACTTCCAGCAGGATAATGCACCATGTCACAAAGCTCAAATAATTTCAAATTGGTTTCTTGAACATGACAATGAGTTCACTGTACTAAAATGGCTCTCTCAGTCACCAGATCTCAACCCAATAGAGCATCTTTGGGATGTGGTGGAACGGGAGCTTCATGCCTTGGATGTGCATCCCACAAATCTCCATCAACTGCAAGATGCTATCCTATCAACATGGGCCAACATTTCTAAATAATGCTTTCAGCACCTTGTTGAATCAATGCCACATAGAATTAAGGCAGTTCTGAAGGCAAAAGGTAGCCTAGAAATCTAGACGCACCCTAGCGGCAGCAAATTTAATTTGCCCGCAAGTGTGGTCTAGCAACTCTCAATTCCTATCTGAGCTGTATTCCTCAGAATCTGGACGGCCCAATCACATCGTGTAGGCTATAGAGTCGGCGGGCGGGGCCATAATGACGACGGCCGAGTTGCGTTTGCCTGCTTCTAGTAACACAGTCTTCTAGTAAACACAGAAACTGGCGAACGGCGGCGGTCTTTCGAATCAGCTCTGCCCGCGCCTCCGGAAGACTTGGAGTTAAGCTTTTCTCTGAGAAAAGAACAAAGAGCGGCACTGAAGTCATTCTTAAAAAGGGAAGATGTGTTCGGAGTTTAGCCGACCGGATACGGCGAATGTTTAATCAGTCAGCGAGCTCCCCTTCACCGTCGTTGCTCTGGTTGGTGTACCGCTATCCTATCGCGTGCAGAGGGAGTTTGAAAGACAACCGTTAATCCCGCCCCTCGGATTGAGCTGTCTATGGTGAGTTTCCAGACCAAACATCTTGATGTGGGTCTGGCTTGTCAGGCTAGGCAAAAGGAGGTCAAACACAGTATTAGTATGGTGTTCCTAATAATCCCAGGATTTCCCCAGGAAGTGACCATTTTCTTCTCTTGAACACATGGGATAAAAACGGCACTTTATTCACAAATGTTGCAAGATTCCAATTTTGCGCATACGTTAAATTCACAAATTTCGATAGAAACACAATTATTATAACTTCCACCATTAATAATTGCACATAATAGATTATTACATTATAGATTATATAGTAATAATAATAATAATAATAATAATAATAATAATAATAATAATAATAATATGCATATTAACTAATTATAATAATATATTTCCATAAAATATTCTCCTGCAAATAGAACAATTTTAGTGACTGTGGAAGCGAGGCATTTTCTCTCTCTCTCAAATGCTAAATGTAATATGGTGATTGGCAGTGGAAGGGAGATGGCTTTTCAACAGGACAGGTATATCATCAGCTTCCTGTCAGAGAGGAAGTCCCTCGCTGTCCCGCCATGAGCACAGATGCCTATTACCTCAGTTATGGCTGCATGTCAGGTGGAGAATGGACACTTTACGCACGGAGGTGAGCTGGAAACTGTGCCAGACAGCCTTTTGAATGTTCCGGAAAGATGCAACAATAGAGTCCTTTATGGGAAATTCACTTTTGGAATTCAGGTGAAAGGAGTGTTACTTTCTTTCACCTGCTCTTTTATCCTCGGAATTCTGTGTTCGGCGCAAGCCCTCCCTCGTGGCTTTAAGGTCACTTTTGGGTTAATAAATCCACTGCTTGTCACTCAACCACTTCCCTAAAACTGTCACTCAAACACACTCTGCCTGAACTGCAAATGTAGGCTGGAAACAATCATGTTATAGAATTGGATCAAGCCTGGACGCAACCTGATGTCCACCTGTCATCAGTAGAACTAGAGTAAACAGCAGTTTATGTATCATGCTATTATCTAGTGGGCAAACCCACCTGCTTTGTAGGTTCAGCAACGGAAAACCAGCAAATGACATCAAATGCTTCCTTTATGTGTAGGATTGAGTACTACAAAATCACTGTACATAACCTTCGCTCTCACCCTCAGCTGATGAGTGGCAATTCGATATACCTCATCAACAATAGGGCACCAAAATAAACATTTACAGCTGATTTGATTACTTTGTCCAAAACCTATTGTTGATGCCTTTTCTAGTCATTTGTCACGTTTTACTTTTTGGTGTACTACATTTTGGATATCTTCCTCATCTAACACAGCTTATTTAGGTCATTCGATACTCTAAGACCTGAAGTAGATGTGTCTGATAAGGGAGATATCCAAAATGATTTTTGTGGTGGTTTTGTATGATTATAGATGGCCTGGAAGTCTCATGGGATGAGCTTAATTCTTGTTCCTTTCATAAAGGGAATTGTCTGCCTCTACCTCGATCTGTTTGGACCAGTAACTGAGTCAGGGGAGGCGTGTTCAATACTTCATTTCAATACCTCAATACATGCTGACTTAATTTCCCAGGAGCACGGGCAAACCAGAGGCTGGCTTTTCCAATCTCATGCCTAGCCATGGGACGACTTCCTCGGGCCACTGCAGATGCCATCTCTGCCGCTCATCAGGTCTGGTCGGGCAATTACGTTACAGTCGGACGAACACAGACACTGAGATAGAGGGATCTGCTTCTGCTGAGGTGTCTGGGAAGTTACCTGACTTTAATTTGTTTTTTCAAACCCTAATTTAATGTGCTTTCCTGATAATCAGCAAAGTTCGGGGAATCTTTGGATTTTAACAACTTCGAGATGCCAATCAATTCTTGAGGCTGAGAACACATTTAAAGGTCTGACCATTTGACATCATGTCAGTTTAAACACATTTTATGCGTGTTTGGCAGATATTTGGCTGATCATCAGGGCTTTTTTGTGAGGTTATAACCCAGACCATCATGCTGATTGAAGCGCACATTTCAGCTGTTTGTTTTCATGCATTTGTAGTGCCATTTATTTGCAGTATTCAGCCCAGAAAATATGCTTCACGGCAGACAGGAGCGTGATGGTTCAAAAGAGTTAATGCAGATAAACTGCATTAATTACAAATCTCAGAATGACAAATGGCTGCTGTCATGTAATGAAAAATTTCAGCGCTCTCAGAGTTTGGCCATTTCATTAATGCTGTGCTATTTACAGCAGCTCTAGAAGAAAATAGAAATTTGAAAATGCATAGTCTATTGACAAGGATAAAAATTAGAAGTAAAATGTATTCATGTTTGATAGTTCTCAGAGCTTCTAAAAAGAAACAGAATGGCCAGCTAAAATGTAAACAAATCATTATGACAGGTGAAGTGAATAACACTGAACTTTTTTGTCCATAAATTGTATGTGTTAGAAGCATGAAAAATGGGCAAGCGTAAGGATTTGAGTGAGTTTGACAAGGGCCAATTGTGATGGCTAGATGACTGTGTCAGAGCATCTCCAAAATTGCAGCTAGGAACCGTGGCGAATCGTGGCGACAGGGTTAAGGCGGCCAAGGCTCATTGATGCACATGTGTTCCCCCTTACCTGGGAACACATGGCACCAGGATGCACTATGGGAAGAAGGCAAGCTGGCGGAGACAGTGTGATTCTTTAGCCAATGTTCTGCTGGAAAACGTTGGGTCCTGCCATCCATGTGGATGTTACTTTCACATGTACCACCTACCTAAGCACTGTTGCAGACCATGTACACCCTCTCATGGAAATAGCATTCCCTGGTGGCTGTGGCTCTTTCAGCAGGATAATGTTTGGTTCAAATAATGATTTTTTTTTTTTTTTTTACCTTGAATCAATGATGGTAGGTGTTTGCATTTTTCCTTGCAGAGATTCAGTGGAAGGACCAGGTGACATTTTTGGCAAACAGATTTCTGCCCTCTCAGGACACACATATTCACACACACACACACGTACTCACAAAGACATGCGCTGATCTCTGTCGCAGGATGAATAGTAGGCGGAGAGGGCAGGTGGATTCGCACAAGGTAATGAAATGAAATGACAGTCCTCCAGGAAGAGTTGGCAAAAAAAAAAAAAAAAAAAAACTGGAAAAAAAAACTAGGGCAGATTTGGCCTGGCCAGGAAATTGAAGCCATTGCAAGCAAATTGAGTTCAGGTCCTTTTGAAGGGAGAGAGCACACCAATCAATTTGCCCCCTGCCAGGCGCTCGTCGACGGTTGTGTGTGTGTGTGTGTGTGTGGGGGGTGAGGGGGGCATCCGTTAACTGGGGGTGGCTGGGGGGGTCTGGGGCTGGTAAACAGCAGACACCAGGCGGAGGAGACGCTAGCAATCTTCACAAAACATGCACGTACACACAAACACAGCCAGAAAAAGACTCCGCTAGCTTATCCAGCATTGGAATTCAACAGAGCGTCTGCGTAGGTGGCTATAAACACGAGCGCTTCCTACAAAAAAAGATTCACAGAAAGTGCTAAGTCAACGTTTGAGCGGGATGCAAACATCTGCTAAGATCAAAGCTGCTTTTTTTTTTTTGCCCAGAAAGAGGAGGTGCTCTCCGAACGCTCCTTCCTGCTTATCCAGTAATGATCTGCTTTCAGAGTTGAGAACATTTTTTTAGAATCTCAAAACGGTCTCCCTTTCCATTTGTGAGTGAATTTATAACGATATGATATAATATTTAATATTTATTATTTTAAAACAATACTTGCAGCAGTTTCTGTAATTTCTACTGCCTTATCCTGCATTAAACCTTAATTCAAACCAATCTCAGAATTGAAAATGCCTTTTAAATTCCAGATTATTTCTTGAAGTGGCTACTCAAAGTGAAACAGCTTCCTCTCCTTTTCCCTCTACCTCCTTCTATTCGTCTTTCCGTGGCCAAGATCTCTCCTCCTCCTGCTAATTCTTGGACACTGACACAACATCTCTGCTAATTGTGGCGGTTGCTCAGCAGGGCTGTTGAGACTGAAGCAAGGGTTGACATAGGGTGGAATCATAACCCCCAAGGCCTAATTAACTCTGTTGGTTCCCCAATTAATCCATTAAGTTGTTTTGGCTCGGATGCAAGGCCTGAGGCAGAATTTTATGTACGCCGCTGCATTAGATGCTAAAATGTTTGCATAGGGGGCTGGATTAACTGCATGACATAGCATGTGATTTTAAGATCATTCCTTTTGATTTCTTATCGTGATATTATTGTTTTACGTGCCTGCTCGATGGTTACCTCGTGTTGAGTCGGTCTCTGAAAATTGGACCCATAATGAGCTACAAAGCTTGATTTTAATTGGGGACAATTATCAAAGGCAGAGGCATGCTGGATGCAATTAAAATGTATGAATTATATATATATATATATATATATATATATATATATATATATATATATATATATATATATATATATATATATATATATATATATATATATATATATATATATATATATATATATAGCATTTAGATGAGACAATGAAATGGTAAGCAATATGGAATAAGTATGACTCCAACATCTACATTTAAACTGTTTCATTGCCCACATTTCAGATGACTTGTTATTGCATATTCAACTGATCTGATTTAGCAGAATCAAAGCATTATTGCTGTTACAGGATGTTTTGGCAAGATCTGCTGGATTGTTTACAGTCAGTAATAAGCCAACCGGAGAGAAAGTAGGAATCAGATGAATCAAATCTTAATAACTTACAAAAAATAAATCTTCCTCAGTCCAAAAGACCAACCAAAAGCTGCAAAAACAGCTCCTTCTGATATACACGACTGTAATTACTGACATCAGAAACCTGGAGTAATGGACTAACATCAACTTGGATCCAACGGCAGAGTGCTGAAAAGTTCTCTTGCTCATTTTACATGCAGAGAGGCCATTTACATAGGGATCTTAAAGGCACGGCAAGAAAACAGCCCATTTGACTCAAAGGGTTAGAGAGGAGCGGCCGTGGAAAGCTAAATTATGGGTTTTTGGCACAAAAACAAACAAACAAAACTTTACTAACATTATAAGTGGACCGCAGAGAGAACAAAGAAATAAATAAAAAATGTACGTGACCCCCTTTAAAAACTTCTCTGGTTTGTAGTTGTTCAGAACTTTTAATGATGCTTCGTTTTTTGATTCCTTTTTATAAAGTCTTTCTATAAACATACAATCCAGTAGCAAACACGACAATGATTACAGTATGTGAAAGGCTGGTTTACATCTGAAGTGAGGCGTTGTGCATGTTGAGCATACGGCTGTTTTCTTACGGTTTTATGTTAATAATTTTCACCCTTTTGATTTCATTCAATGCATTGCTGCTCTCTGCGATGGCTTTTTTAAACCACAGTATTAAAGAAGATTTATCTACTGATCGATTATAATTTAGAATTTCTTTAAAGGGTGCCCAGAGTAAGGGTTCTAAATATTTTAATGTTCAATGTTCAATTTATTTATAACGCACATGCTAATGCAACAAAAGTTGACCACAGTGCTGTACAAGGGCCAAATACTACATAATTATACAATCCCATTCAAATTCAATTTCATTACATCACCATAAAAATAAAATAAACTAAGCATATAAACACCACTAGCACACACTCATGTATGATCGAACGCCACAGCAAAAAGTCGTTTAAACTCCCTAAGACTAGAGCACTGCCGGATATAATGAGGTAACCCATTCCACAGCCTAGGACCAACGGCGGCAAAAGAGCGGTCTCCCCTCATTTTCCAGTACGTCCGCGGGACCACTAAGAGATTTAATGACTCAGAGCGTAACGATCTCTTTGGTTTATTTACCTGGATCAGATCGGCTATATATGTTGGAGCAGTATCATGTAAAGCTTTAAAAACAAATACTAAAATCTTAAAATTAATCCGACAAGAGACTGGCAGCCAATGTAATTCTCTTAGTACAGGGGTGATGTGCTCATTTTTCCGAGTACCTGTCAGAAGTCTTGCGGCTGCGTTTTGAACCAACTGTAATCTGTCTAAACTTTTTTGTTGAACACCATAATATAGTGCATTACCATAGTCTAATCTTGAGAAAATAAAAGCATAGATTATCTTTTCCAGGTCCTTCTGTGACACAAATGACTTGATTTTAGCGATTAGTCTCAAAAAAGATCATTTTTACATTTTGAAACATACATCATAATGTTTGAAAGCCTCTCCCGCTGAATAAAGGGCAATAAACTGACTTCCGTTGAGCTCCAGAGTCCATTTGGCCCCTGCAGTCAGTATTTAGAGATTTTTGCACATAAATGTCCATTCCTGCTTTCCTGACATGCTTCTAGTTATTTTTTTATTTTTCCCTCTCCCAGTCATGATTGGCTTTCAAAGTCACTGATGCAAGAAAAATGATGGCCATTAAATGGTTGACAGCCTCTAATTTTGGGAAGGAGTCCATTAGAGATATTTGTGTGTTGATGCTGGAGTCAAGCATTTCAACAGAGTCAATGCAGTATGTGCACATGTAATATGGGCCACTTCCGCCTAGAGTATATTTTCATTTTGACAGCAACATATATGAACCGTATAAACATAATGACATAAAGATGTGTCTTAGGCTGGCGACACTTGAAATGATTTTCTAACATGATCTGTGATTGGGGGAAATAGCCGATTCGAGGCTTGTCGCAAACAGTTTTTGTCCCAAAAGTCCCCAATTGTGTGGTGTCATTATGATTATTTAAATGCTCCCAATCGCGTCAGAGCCCCCGCAATCCAAAATCACAAATGTCAAACATGTTTAAATACTAGTGTATAATGGGTACTGCAATCCAAATTCAAAATATTGTTTTTATTGTTTAATATTGACCCGCCCCCTCCTCCTAAGAAGGGTTGCCACATTTTAACGTACCTCCATTCATAGAGATTATTAGGTGGAGGCCGAGGCTTTTTAGGTTGTGTTGAATCTGTGATCTCTGACCCAGTTGTTATGGCTGCAATACGCTGCTTTCCATTAACTGGCAACCTGTGGTGTTGAAATACTATTGGGTACACTGGCAGCGTGGGTTATCGCACAGAACAAAACAAAAACACATTCCGACACGGAATGCACATTTCAAAGTAAAAATAACTGACTGAAGCATTGCTTTTCGGAGAAACAAGTATGTGAACTCACTTGCTTCCTAAATATTTGCAAATATATTTTTCCATTATTATGTTTTAGTATAGTTGAAAACTTACAAGCCCGATCTCACGAAAATGCATATAAATAGTACGAGTGTGATATCTGTATAAGCCAAAATGAGTTTTGCCATGCATATGGTACGCAGTTTTCCGCATGCATATGATACGCACTTTATGGCGAACCCCCCACCCCACCACCCTAATCCTACCCAAGAGCTTGTCATATGCACGCGAAAAACTGCGTAGCATTTGCAAGCCAAAACTCATTTTGGCGTATCCAATCCACAAGATTTCACACTCGTACTATTAATACGCATTACCATGAGATCGTGTTGAAACTTACATACAGCACCTTTAAGGCTAACAATGAATTGGTTGTTAATTTAAACGACGATCGATCATGGTAATGTGTGTAAATTGACATCCCTTGTGTTGTTAAAGATACACATCTACAACAAATGTTCGGAATTTTGCAATAGTAATAATATGTTGGGGGTGGAAATGTTCAGAATTCTCTATTAATTCAAATGGAACTAGTTTTTGTGTGCTTCAGAGATAACAGAATGACGATGTTTCTACATCTATTTCCTGTTTGTTTTCTTGCCCTCCAGTGCTTGAAAACGAGTATAATTGCAAAGCGTAGACCAATATGCTGAGTCCCTCTCTCCAAAACACGCAGCACAGACACATGGCAACACGCAGGCGGTGGGATCATGTCACACACTGCGGGTTTGAGGGAAATTTGCTGGCTGCTTGGCAACCAAACAAATGGAGAAAATGGTCTGGGCAATTTTTATTTTCCAGATGATTAGGTCCAACAGAAATTGCGGTTGCTAAGATCATTGACCATAAAATTAATTATTAAGGCAGGAATCAATTGTATTTCTTATGCTGCAAAATGAATCCATTTTTAGGAGTTTGTTTCTCATTACCTGACGCTAGAGGTGAGGAGCCGTTTATGACCTGTAATCTGTCTGTTATTTATTTGAGGTTCAGGAGCTCATTCACGTCAAGGAGGACACAATCTGTCACCGCGGGAAGTCCGCTTGCTTCCCGAGCAATCAGCGAATGGCAGGTCAAACCGTGTCATTTGGCTCAGGCCGGGGTAATAACACTCATGCGCTGTTTCAGAGATAATAGTAAAGCAAGTGGGTATTTACCTTGTCCTTGAAAATAGTAGCTCTTTGTCCTTGGAGAAGGTGGCAGTGGGCTGCAGACCTGACCCACACAAAAGTGATAAAGTCTGCTGAGTCATCACCCGCTTTTACACAGTCATCCGGTGCAGATGTTTTCTTGGAAATCTTCCACTGATTGGATAGAAGCTAAATCACTGAGTGTGTTAACATGCACGTTCTTAAGCTGATTATGCCTAATAAGCCAACAACAAGCATGGTCATGTAAACACGGTAACCCGTTTTCTTTTTATCGGAGTACTGTCATAAACGGCGTAAACATAAACTGGTCGGGACAGGTAGTTTTTTGCCTCTTACCCTGATTTCGCACTGCATGTAAATGCAATATCCTGCTTTCTGTTGGCTCATTGAAGTGCGCATGTGTGATAGGCGACAAAAGTGCAAACTCGGAGCAGATTTAAATGCATCCAGACAGAGCAAGCAAGCATTTTGCATGAAATAAGGACATATATCACAAACGCAGACTCTTTTAAGACCCAGAAAATTGTAAAGATGTGTTCTCATCTCAAGCAGCAGAAGTAGAAGAGGTTCAGTCAAAACACTGCATCTGTAACTTCATGAGGAATCATATGAGCCGTAAATCTCCCGCTGACACGGTGCACGCTTTATTTAACATCATAACTGACGTAACATTTGGAATACTCCGAGTCAGATATGGACATTATTATTATTTTTGACGTCACTACAAGGAAATTACCCGGTTTATTAATAAAGTCACGTAAAGGCGGTTTACTTGCGTTGTCAGTTAACTGGTTTGGAAAACTGGTTATTACAATAAGCTGATATTTGTGAGTTGTCAGCTTACTGGTGTGCATGTAAATGTGCTCAACGAGATGTGCGTCAGATGTGGGTCTAAATGCAATGAGTACACCCTTAAATATAAAGGTGCCAGGAAGAACCAAAAAAGGTTTTCGATTCCCTGAAGAACCGTTTTGTGAGAGGTTCTTTAAAGAACCATACGCTATAAACCACATGTTGTGCAATGGAAATGTTCTTTTTGGATATCTTCAAGAACCTTTATTTTTAAGAGTGTATTTAATAATTGATTTATAAAATAATTGTCTATTGTGTGTTTTCTCAATGTTATGTGAAAGGCTGGTGAAGTACTGGATGCATGGGAATTCCTGTATTATATTCATTGGAGAATTTTCATTTAATTTGTTTTGTTTGTCTATTGTCATTCATTAAATTCCCATGCTCCTTGTGGATTTGCTCATCAAACAGTTGATTAGACTCTAGCACCATTTCAATTTTATTTTATTTAAAGTCTGCAGGAAATGTTGCAGTAGTCTCCCCTGTTGTGACATGTATCCCAGTGAAACGGCTCGAACAAGAAAAAGTAGTGTGGGACTTGATTTTGTCCATGGGGAATTGTTGATGGTTGTGGCATGTGATTGACAGTTTACCCCGCTCTCGTGCCAGGAAGCACGTCATCAGAGAAAAGATGTCGCTGACAGATGGAGGGGAAGTTATTTTGATTAAAGTTTCCACAAATATAAGTGTCACTGCAAAATCACTGCACAATTCCATTAAAACTAAAATAATTGTCCATTTTGATTTCATTATGAATAGTTTGTGTCTATATCAAACACAGTTGAGCCAGAAATTAATTAAAAGGACTGTCAACATATCTGTATGGCCATAATAACATTAATATAGCCTGACATGCATAGGTTAGTCGAATAAACTACAGCGCATATATTGCATGTGTACTTAAAGTGTTTCCTAGTTGTCAACCCACATAATAATCATCTGAGCATGAAGTCCTCTGCTTCCCCTGACTTCCAAAGCGAAGCGCGGTTCCCCTCGCCGCATCTCAGCGGATTGGCTTGTTTTGCGTGAATGCACCGTTGATGCGCGGGCCGCTCGCATACATATGCATCTATCGTTGCCTGCACACAGGGTCTCTTCACGGCACGTGCCTGCTTTGGCAGCCCTGTGACGAATTTCCACTTTATCCTCGCGGCTCCTGGAGATGGCCGTCTGCACATGAACTCCGCTGCCTGCATAAGTGATGTTAGTTTTTTCCCCCTCCACCTGCTCCTGTAAAGCACTCATGCCAACCATATGACGGATGCGACGCTGTTGTGATGGAATATTTGAATTTGTAGTAATGCATTCAGTTCTGATTAAGAATAATTGATGGTACTGCATACAGAGACCTGTTCTTAAATACAATTTTGGATTCAAGATTCGGAATGTTTTCAGGTGCAAATTAGCTTTGAATGCAGGTTGCATTTTGTTATATTGCATTTCGACAGCAACATGAAATTAACTGCATAAACTTGGCTTTTTGACATGGATATGCACTTAAACTACCATTCAAACGTTTAGGGTTGATAAGAAGGCTGCATGTATTTGACCAAAAATATAGTAAAAAACTATAAAATGTTGAAATATTTGTATATTTTAAAATGTTTTTATCAAAAGCTCACATTAGGTGCACGGTAAAGACTCCATGTGTGTCAGAGAAGACAGCTGTAAATACCCTCACCAGTCAGCATTTACCTTAAAGTACACACTACAAAGTGTTCAATACCTGTTTTAAATGATGTTGTAAACACATGAATAAATCATTTACAAAGCTTTATAACCCGTTACAAATGATCTGTACTTCTATACAAGACATTTACAACCCTTTCCACATCCCCTAATCAAAAGTGTGGACTATTCATCACTTGTAAATGTCTTACACATCATATTTCTCACCCGTTACAAATGCATCCCCTGATTGCTACAACAAATGCACATGTGAAAATTAAATTCTGCTTCTGACAAAAGTTCAAATTGATGTGGAAACCAAACGCTCACTCCATGCAGAGATCAGCTCTTGAATGCAATTTGGGAATGCTCACAGGTGCTAATTAATCTTAACCGAACACATATTGTTTCATGGATTTTGTTATACACTTTTTTATAGAAAATAGAAATGTTTGTGCATAAATGGGACATTTATTCTTCTTTGTGTTTCATAAATGTGTAGCTTAGAAAGGTAGAAGCACACTATGTTGAAGGGGGGGATTCTGAAATCCACTGCCGCTTCAATATACCTGTATATAGTTATATCCTAATTAACTTCATAATCAAAACTTTAATCAATATTTATCCTATATTATTACAATGATTCTTTCCAGTTATGATTTTGCTTTGTTTCTTGTTTTCTAAAGAGTGTATTTGGTTTTTGAGGAGTGACTGAGGGTCTGGCCTAGAGATGTGTGATGTGTCACTAAACACTGGCAACAAGGTCATGTGTTTGGATTTGAGGTATCACACACCCCTAACATGTCAGGAGTGCAGTAACAGCGTTTGCTCACTTAGCCCGGCTTCCAGATATGAAATATGGATTTGTCTTTCATTTAATTTATTATGTTTTATTCCTTTTATATTTCCTTTTACTGAAACACTAAAGACTCAAGATGAATATTGCCTGTACTATTGTGTGTCCCTCTCACTAAAAGAAAGCACATGTTATCAGTATGTTTTGGTAAGAACTAGTTAGAACTGGAGCTTAATCAGCTCCAACCTTGGAGAGACTGTCTATCTGTGTATGTGCGCAATATTCTATGCTACAGATCAGAATGGTGTACAATGGGCACCCTAAGAGATGGGTGGACTTGTTGTTCTGGGCAAGCTGGCGCCTGCTCCAGATCTGGAAGTTCACTACGGGCCTGATTCTGGGGTGAAAGCGTCAACAAGTGACACGTCAGTGGAAACGTGCATCAGATTAACTGACTCGAGTGGAAATTTACAATGACTGTGCATTGTCTCTGAGCCAATCAGAACCATCCACATTGCAGTAATGATGTGGATAAGACCTTGAAAACGGTATAACTGTTGGGACAATTGTATGTACGATAGGGCAAGGCAACGAGACGGTGAGAGAGGGAGCGTGGCCTACGAACTCCTTGTGAGACTTGAAGCTGGCTTCTGCTGTTGAAACTGCAAACTATTCTTAAGTACATTTTTCTTTTATTTAATTGCAATCCTGACTCTGTCTTCATTTCTTCACTACTGGTCCTGGGTCATAAGCTGTTAACCCCTAACAATGTAATTTGCAGCCAGGGTATCTAGCAACTCTCCGTCGACTTGCGAGGCCAATAACATTGTGTATAGAGTCGGTGGGCGGGCTTAACATAATGACGGTAAAGTTGTGATGGTTCCGCGTGCTACTTGAAAACAAAGAAACTGGCGAACAGCAAACTTTCGAATCGGCTTTAGCCGCGACTCTTGAAGACTTGGAGTTAAGCTTTTCTTTGAGAAAAGAACAAAGAACTGCACCGAAGTCATTCTTAAAAAGGAAGATGTGTTCCGTATGCGGCAAAAGTATAATTTATCAACTAGCTCTGCTTCACCTTCATTGCTTTGGTCGTTTGTTGCGCTACCCTTTTGCCTGCAGAGGGAATTTGAAAGACAACCGTTAATCCCTGCCAACGGTGTGTTCCCATTCCCCACATCTTGATGTGGGTCTGGCTTATCCGGCTAATAAATGTGGCCTAACAAGATAAATAATCATATGAGAGGAAGAATTTTGATTTAAGATTACTTGAGGTGAACTCACCCATAAGGCCAGATAAATGTAGGGAAAAGGTACCTGAGCGAGTAACTAACGTTTGCTGTGACTGTGTAAACTAGATTATGTTCAGTCCTTGTGATTATAGTTCTGGAAAGGTGCGCTTGCCTGTGGAAAGATGCAGATTACACTTATTATACGTGCGAAGGGATGTCCGCGGGCACACTAACATGTTCGCATGTGCCGATTTGCAGGGAGCTGTGCGAACACGATCCGTCCATACAAATGACTCGTTCCGTTTTACCTCCCTAATAGGCTGGCAGATGTGCCGAACGGCCCCCTCCCTGCCCTATCTGATGCTGGAAGCGAGGAGGAAACTGGGTAGACGGCCAGGAAAAGCAGCAGTTTGTCAATGCTAATCCTATACAACGCTCCATGTGACGGGTTGCAAATGTTCGACTGCCAATAGCAATATAATTGAGCTTTCTTTCAATCTCAGGCTCGTCAGGTTGCCACGGCTGCTCGGGTTCCCCACGTCGCCATCAGCCCTGTGCGTGAGCTGAAGAATTAGGGTGGGAGACACAATCCTGTTTTTCTGTAAGCAAATAGGTTTAGCACCTGGCAACGCTGAACACGACATTATCCCTTCATTGCTAGGGGAGACAGGCGCCTCGGCGTGAAAACGCAGCTCTCTGTCTCTCCTTGCCTTCTCTTGTATCTGTTTGCAACACGTATTTGTGTTATTCTCTCCTTTCCTCGGATGCTTTTTTCCCTCGTGATCTCAGGCTGTCTTGGTCTGATATGCGCTCCCGTTTTCGGGACGCTGGCCGGAGCGAGTGCAGTGACATTTGGTGGAAGTGTCATCCCCAGTGTCAGGATCCATTTTCCTCTTGTTGCCTTTCTTTTCCTTCCTGTGCATCTCCCTCTTGCTCTCTCAACCTCCTCGCAAATTCAATCCATTTCCATTAGACAGCCATCTGCCTGCCCTTTTCAGGTGCTACTGTTTTGGAGGGGTGGGAATGGACGGGTCAGGGCATGTTCTCATAAAGGGCCTAACTGAGGGTCTGCTCCACAGTTAAGCATGGGGCGCATCACTGTTCAGACCATAGAGTGCAACAGTCAGGTTCTGCAAGCAAAAATCCCTTTTGGGTTTTTTTTGCAAACAGAAGTCAGCAATAAAAATGTCACGTTTTAAGACAGACCTAAGATGCTCTTAGATGAATCTATCTATCTATCTATCTATCTATCTATCTATCTATCTATCTATCTATCTATCTATCTATCTATCTATCTATCTATCTATCTATCTATCTATCTATCTATCTATCTATCTATCTATCTATCTATCTATCTATCTATCTATCTATCTATCTATCTATCTATCTATCTATCTATCTATCTATCTATCTATCTATCTATCTATCTATCTGTTTTTCTGTCCGTCCGTCTGTCCGTTCGTCTGAAAAAACTGTGTTGGATTTACATTATTTACATAATTGTGTACATCGGTCCCACATAAATTAATTGTGTTAAACAAACATAATTTGTTCATGTAACTTCAACATCATGGAATGACTATATTATTAGTGACTCAATTAAGTAGTTTCAAAGTGAATTTTATATTATATAACTTCCTGTCATGATTCAGACATTCAATTTCATATATTCATTCATCCACAACAATTTCATATACTTTAATATTACACAACTGAATTATAATACTGCTCTAGCTAGCTGACAAACTTTTAGCTAGCAAGAGCATGCATTAGCATCTTAAAGGCTAAGCTTAGCAAAGTCATTATGGCATTAGTTGTATTAGTCCACAGCCTAAGACAATGCTCTACTCTTTAACAATTTTAAATTGTTCGGCCCACTTTATATTAGGTGGCCTTAAGTACTATGTACTTACAAAAAAAAAAAAAAAAAAACTTTTACATATCAAATAACTACATTTACTTGCTTTTGATTTTGTCATGTGCACATCATGCTGGGAACTAACAAGCCCCGCCCAGTTTCAGTTAATGCAACACAAATTATTCAAGTAATACAACACAAACATATTAAGTTTGACTTCAATTTGATTTATATTTATTGGATTGAACACAATCAAATTAAATTTTGACAAAATGTATAGCAATTGCTATAGTTGTTGCTTTAGCTCATTTTAATTAAGCAATTTGAACAAGCAGTATACACATATTTTTTTATAGTGTATCTATCTATCATCTAAATCCCCTCCTTCCCTCCTTCCTTCCTTCCTTCCTTCCTTCCTTCCTTCCTTCCTTCCTTCCTTCCTTCCTTCCTTCCTTCCTTCCTTCCTTCCTTCCTTCCTTCCTTCCTTCCTTCCTTCCTTCCTTCCTTCCTTCCTTCACAGTATCCTTCCTTCACAGTATCCTTCCTTCCTTCACAGTATCCATCCATCCATCCATCCATCCATCCATCCATCCATCCATCCATCCATCCATCCATCCATCCATCCATCCATCCATCCATCCATCCATCCATCCATCCAAGTAATATATAAGGTATCCAACACAAATTACCAAATTACTAATTCCACAAAGGCTTGTTATTTACAGTAATTTTCTTGCCTTAAAACAAAGATTACATTAATTGAATTTTTAATTAATTAATTCATTTATTTATCATCAAATCAGTTAATTGAAAGCCCTGTTAAAACATTTTTTTTTTAAAATATCAATGGAGAAAAGGAATAAGAAAACACTTCCAGAACTCATGTCCCCCATCGCTCTCTCCTCTGAAATTAACAAGTCCTTTGCATTCAAGACAAGGCTAGAGAGAGTCAAAGCCCTTACAAATCCAGAATGTTATGTGGTCGCTGGAACAGAGACAGAACCTTGAAGCCCCCCTCGGCTTAGACTCCGAGGGCATCCAGTGTAAAAGTTCGGAACGTGTCAAAACGAATCTCGATCATTCTGATGCATCAGTTCTTTGACCACATCTCTTTGTAGGGCAGTTAAGAGCAAAGCAGCGTAGGGTGCAGCTCCTCTCTCCAAGAGCACTGCTGCTTCACCCCATGTCACGGCTGGTTTCAGATGATGGCATGTCATTCAAGGAACTCCTGACACATCCTATCTGCATCTCTTTTGCAGCAGAGCCTGCGCTTCAGTCTCCTCAGAGCGAGACAGAGGGAACCTCAGCATGTCGAGCGGTATTTGTGTAGCACGAGAGCACCCATTGTACGGCGTTTAACCTCAGTAAAGAGGCCTTTGCAATATTTCAGGCCGTTATGAAATTGCCTCATGCCCCAGGTCTCTGCTTGTAAAAAAAATAAAATAAGTGGAAATAGACAGAAGCACAGACCTTTTGCGAAGACTCTGGCCTTTTCATCGCTGAGGTATGGAATAGGATGGATGTTTGTTGTTGTGCTCTGATGGGGTTATTTTTTCCATGATAGGTTGATTTCTCAGCACACCTGCACCCACAGTTTGTTTACCTTTAATAAGTCAGAGGCTGGGGAAAGTTGTTTGTGTGAGGGTATTGTCCCCGATGTTTGAGGGAGATGTTGTTTTAGTCCATACATTCGTCCAGTTCCTCTACTGTAAGGAACAAAATTATTGCACAATATTAATTTTGCACGATGCCCACTAATAAAGAAACCAATCAGCTCTTAGCTAGAATTTGCGAAAGTAATATGATTATAGAGTAGTAATATCCATTAAAAAAAACTTGGGTCAGTATATATATTTTTTGTACTTTTTTGGGGGGTACATATTAATGTTGTTAAATTGAATTAAATTGATTACAAGTGACAGTAAATACCAGTAAATACGTTTTTTTTTTTTTTTTTTTTACTTTTTTGTAATATTGTACAATTATTTTGAATGATATATTCATGCTGGAAAAAAAATAGCAGCACAACTTTTTTTTTAACATTGATAATAATAAGAAATGTTTTCTGAGCAGCAAATCAGTATTATACTGTTTTCTGAAGGATCATGTGACATTAAAGGCTGGATTAATGATGCTGAAAATTCAGCTTTTCTATCACAGGAATATACACCGATCGGGCAAAACATTATGACCACTGACAGGTGAAGTGAATAAAACTGGTTATCTCTTCATCACGGCACCTGTTAGTGGGTGGGATGTATTAGGCGGCAAGTAACATTTAGTCCTCAAAGCTGATGTGTTAAAAGCAGGAAAAATGGGCAAGTGTAAGGATTAGGGAAGGAAGGAACAGTGGTGAACCGGTGACAGGGTCATGGGCTGCCAAGGCTCATTGATGCACGTGGTGAGCGAAGGCTGGCTCATGTGGTCCAATCAAACAGATGAGCTACTGGAGCAGAAAAAGCTCAATAAGTTAATGGTGGTTTTGATAGAACGGTGTCAGAATACAGGTGTGAATCACAGTTTGTTGCATATGGGGCTGCATAGTAAGTCCGATCCATGGATGTCCCACCTCGCAACTTACAGGACTTAAAGGATCTGTTACTAACATACTGGTGCCACCATTTCAGTGGTCTAGTTGATCCATGCCTCGACGGGTCAGGGCAAAAAAAAAGTAGATATATATATATATATATTTTTTTTTTTTTTTTTTTCACCTCTATTTCATGTAAAATTTATAGGGAATATATAGGGAAAAATCACAGATGATTTAAAGTCATTTTTGAGACAAAGAAAAAAGTCGCTGCCGTAGCATTAAAAAAAACAAGAAGTGTTCCACATCGGCTGCTTGCACCTTCATTGACTACAATTGAAAGAGTGATTCTTTTTGTTTGTTTGTTTGTTTGTGTTGTGCCACATACGTCCGTGTTATGCTAATGTGCCTCGGTGTTGCAGATTGGAGGGTGCAGAAGCTCTTCCAGATCTTTAAACCTTTTCACTCTCTCTGAGGGAAACAAGACAGATGGTGGTGCTAAAACAGAAGGAGGGAATGCAGAAGTAAGAGGAAGGGTAAGAGGAACAAATCAGTCCGTCAGCAGTACAGAGCGCCGTGACCATCTTCGGTGTGTCTACAGTAGTATGGTTGGTATATTTCAACAGAGTGCATGCAGAAGCATTATGAGTAAATTCACAGGCAATAATAGCTTAAGGTAAAGAGGCACTTACAGGAACTATAGCGGTGAATGAGAGAGAAGGAGAGATAGAACAAAAGAGCTGAGCCATTGTGTGGCCTGTCGGCTTGCTGAGAGAAATGAGTCAAGTGGCACTGCATCGATTTACATCTCATCTCTAAAACACGTTCTCATTGAGCAAATAAGCATTATTTCAGCGGGTCTAGAGTTTTTACCTCTCGATTCGCGCTGCATGGACTTAACGCCGTATGAAATGTGCTCGCAATCAATAAGGGCTATCTTTACTCGGTGTCTGGAACTCAAGTTAACAGTGCACGCGTCGGTTTGCATTCAAAACCTTTTGTGAAATATTAAATAACATGACATGATGTGGTGTTCACACGTGACTGTTCTCATCTACATGCATATATGATCTATACTGCATATAGAGCTGCTAGCCTGCTGAAAACAGCACCTTACAGCACACTGATGTGGTTAGACGGTCACCCAGCCTGGTTAGGCCTGTCTGTTTTGATAGTTTTATTTTAAGACCCTGTCTCAAATGCAGCTCTGAGGGATATAATACTGTGCAGATTGTTGGTAGTCAAGGTTAGGCTGCATACTCTGCTCTTATGCTCATCAAGGGTGCATTTATTAGATCAAAAATACCGTTTTTTTTTCCTTTTTTTTTTCTTGAATTTTCTATTTGAGCATATTTTGACATATATTAAGTGGTCTTAAGAGACCACTTAATATTGATTACACAATGTTAAGTGGTATATATATATATATATATATATATATATATATATATATATATATATATATATATATATAATATAGATATTAAGCTCTGAAAAAAAAGAGACCACTTAACATTGAGAAATCAATATTAAGTGGTCTCTTAATTTTTTTCCAGAGTTGTATATACCCTCTCTGCTGGCCCTGTCAAAATCAAAAATATATATTGTTTCATAATTAAATTAAATGAGTGTTTGTCTGACTGCGTCTAAATGTAATTACTGTCTATTTTAGTACGTTACAAGTATATTTCCAGAAAGAATTTGATTCTTTTTTTGTGAGGCTAAGCTGTATTTTCCATATGTCTTCATCTAAACGCATCACAGCTCCGTAGACCAGCACTAGTAGTATAGCTAGCCTTACGTTAAAGCTGCCATTTTCCATTGGATCATAACTTTGATATAATATCAAAATCAAATTTTGATGTGTAGTGATAGAACGCCCCAGAGGACTAGCGATGTGTCGGCGTCATCAGCCGTTTGAACTTTTCACGTGGTGTGAGCGATCTATGTGATATAAGCTATGGCCGCTGTGGATGACGGGCTGCTTTAATGAGCTTTGTGTGCATCCTGATGTCGAGCCAGTGACGTTAACTGACAAGTTGTGTGTTTTTTTCCCCGGTGTTTCTTTTGATATTTTTGTTGGTCTGTGTTTTTGTTAGTTTGTTAAAGAGTGTTTGTGCCAAAATTAGTTGATTTTGATATTAATTTTAGTTGTTGCCTAAACGGTGACACATCAGTGCAGTGACATCAATAAATAGTTTATTGTCTTTTTGTCTCCCGTGTCCTTTCGTGTTGCATGCCCCCTTTCTAACAAGCACCCTGAAAGCGGGATTCATAGTGCATACAGTGCATGTGCATGATTGTAATCTGCATGCATTGGGGAATGTGATTTTGTGGCGTATGATGTGTTGATCTCTAGTGAAGGCCCTGAATGAAACCCCACAGTACACTACTGCACATACTTAATATAAGGTTAGGGTAGGATAAGGATTTGGTTGCCATGTTAATTAAATAAAAATAAATAAAGTGTTACTGACCCCAAACCTTTGAATGGTCTGCAACATATGTATTCAAAGACGCACAAAAACACCTTTTTTATGAATGCAAATGGTGTTCTATGCAAGTATATTTCAATTATAAGATATGAGAGGGAAATGTTTTGATGATATGAACTGCTAAACGGCATTGGAGTGAAGTGGCTTCAGTGTTTTGAGTCTGTAGTCATATTACAGTCTCAAGTGTCTCATTGAAACGTTTACAACATTATACAATATAAAGGAAATAAACATTTTATTAGTTAAATTCAGTCATTTACAACTTGAAACTTACTAAATTCAGACATATAAAAAAAGGTAAAAGTCAGCTTGAAATGAATTTCTTTATTTCTTTATTTATTGAACTTCTCTCTGGTGATGTATGCCAGCCCTCTCCGATCATTTAGTTTGCTTAAAGGGTTAGTTCACCCAAAAATTAAAAAAATGTGATGTTTATCTGCTTACCCTCAGTGCATCCAACATGTAGGTGTGTTTGTTTCTTCAGTAGGACACAAATGAAGATTTTTAACTCCAACCGTTGCAGTCTGCCAGTCATATAATGGGGTGAATGGGTAACAAGTCTATGAGAGCAAAAAAAAAAACGTGCTTAGAGAACATGCACACAAAGCCTGCTGCTCCTGACGACACTGATGTCTTAAGACACGAACCGATTGGTTTCTGTGAGAAACATTTGTTTTTGTTTTTTTGCCTCATATCCTGACAAGTCTCATCAAGTTCCCATCGGCTTTTACTTCCGTCTGGTAAGGTCGAACTGGCACACTAATAGATATACATTATGTAGATGCCTCATTTGACCGATCCGTGCCGGTTAATACAATGTTCATAGTTTACTACAACTGGAACAACATAACCATTTAGCATTCAGAATAGGAATTCCATGAGTATGGTGTGTGAAAAGATGCTGACGCTCTAGCAGCTTCAAACTTTCATTTTCTTGGCTCCACGGCAGGAGATAGAATCAGGTTGTTGCAGTCACTCTATACTGAGCGCGCGCACACACACACACACACACACACACACACACACAGTCAAGCACACAGTCTCTCTGCCTGAGTGAGGAGCTGTTAGCGTGTAGCTAATGCTTTGAGGCAGATCAGAAGAGGGTTTCAGAGCGAGCCTTTACACCGCAGTGTGGAGGACTCACTGACTCTCAACGATGGACGCTCACAGCTGGGCTCAGGGCCAGAGAGGAAAAAGAGTATAGCAAGAACAAAGATAAAGAGAGCTTGTTGGCGAAGGAACGTAGAGATATTCAGGTTCAAGAATGTGGCAAAGTACAATTAGCCCAGAGGGAACAATGCTAATCACTTCCCTGTGCATCATGGTAACCATAGTTTCTGCTAAACTACCAGCTATTAGTGGTGCTTGCCTGACCAACGCCACTGTTATTATCACTCTTACTATTCTCAGGGTGTGGGGTAGTGGCGTGTTAGTATTTCTGCAGTTTCTGATTCAGATGCTAATTATACCTCAAATTTTGACTTATTCACAATCAAATGGAAAAATATCCCATAGATCATGGGTCGGTAAGATTGTGAACTATCATAGATATTTAAAATAATTTTTATATTTGAACATATTTTGTAATTATTACATAAAAGGTATTTTTTTCTTGTGATCAAAGCTGTATTTTCAGCATCATTACTCCAGTCGTGATTGTCACATGATCCTTCAGAAATCATTCTGATATGCTGATTTGATGCTCATGAAACATTCGGATTATTATCAATGGTGCAAACAGTTGTGCTCTGTCATATTTTTGTGGAAACTTTTAATAGAAGGCCTTTTCAACATTTAGGAATCTTTTTTTGATTTTTGTTTGTTTTTATTAATTTTATAATAATTATTATCATTGGATACATAGTAGATTATTTATTTTACTAGTATTCTGGCAGAATATATGGTTACTTACTTATGGTGCATTTCTTTAAGGATAATTCACTTGAGTGAATTCTTATATTAGCTTCTACCATACTTTCATATTGTGTTAGCGAGTTAATATAAATAACTTGTCTATATTTTCTACCGTATATCTACACATTTTGTTGCACTAAACTGCGAGGCTTCAGAAATGCTTAAATAACTTAAATAGAAGGCTTTTTTAGAATTTTTGAATCTCTTTACCAATTCTTTTGATCAGTTGTATGCTGAAAAAAATATTGATATCTTTCCAAAAAAACAAACAAAAACAAACAAACAAAAAAATGTATTGACCTCAACACTTTGAACAGTAGTATATATTGAAAGATTGGTCTTCATATCTAGAGACCAAAATATCAAATAATTATGGGAGGACAACCTAAAAACTGCAAACAAGATAAAATAGTAAAAATAAAATTGTACTATTTACCACAGAATTTATAATAATTAAATATAGATACATTTAGTACATATTTAATATATTTAATACATTATTAATACGAATTCTTGTATTAACTTCTACAATACTTTCACACTTTCATACTTTCACTCACACACATACGCACATGCACATGCACACGCATACACACACACACACACACACACACACTCACACACACACACACACACACACTCACACACATACGCACATGCACACGCACACACACACGTTTGTTTTGTGACATATGGGGACATTCCATAGGCGTAATGGTTTTTATACCGTACAAACCGTATTTTCTATCCCCTTACACTGCCCCTGCCCCTAAACCTACCCATCACAGGAAACATTCTGCATTTTTATTTTCTAAAAAAACTCATCCTGTATGACTTATAAGCATTTTGAAAAGTGAGGACATGGCCAATGTCCTCATAAGTCACCCTCTCCTTGTAATACCCATGTCATTATACACATTTGTGTCCTCATATGTCACAAAAACATGCCCACACACACACACACACACACCTGCACACGCACACACAATCACCACCACCAGCAGGAGATTTCTGCTATTTCCACCAGGATGAGTCTACACAAGCTTTCATGCTAGAAGTCCAAGTGTCCAGAGGCGCTCTGAGCAGCACACTCAGGATTTAACAATGGAAACACAATGCAAGCACAGCGCATGTTTTATTCACCTTTTTTTTCAGCGTGTTAGAGCAGTTTCGGGGTTTGGAGGGTCCGTTCTTGAGACACTGGGAGAGGAGGCCGTATCATGAATACGCTGTCCAGTGTGTGTGTTTGTGTGATGAAAGGTTTCGAGCTCATTCTGTCCTGTACAAAAGGACGTTACGTGAGCTGTAGGGGTGTATCGGTCCCCCTTATCTGTGCAGTAGCTTGTTATGACAGACGACGGAAATCCTAAAGATGTTTTCAGTGACTGCGGATGACTTCAGATTGGCCCGGGCCGGCGTTTGAGCCGTCGGGGCCAATGAAAGGGTCCGTACGATGCGAGGGAGGTCACAGCGTTCTGCCTGTAATGAGGAGCGAGGGGATCATTACGAGAGAACACATGCGCTGAGAGCCACACTACAGAGAGCCGAGCCGAACGAGGCCTTCGGCGCTGCACGCAAAACCCTTCTTCTCTGATGTGAGACAGAAATGAGGTGGAGAGAGAGGCAGAGACTAGATAATGGAGAAGGGGGAGGGAAAATGATGCGATTTAAGTAGATAAAAAGAAGGGACAGTGAAAAGAAAGAGGGCTACAAAAGGCAAACCGTGCAGAGTCCGTCCTCATCTGCTGCAGTAGCGCGCTCACACCAACAGAGGGCAGACAGCCTTTTATTATGACTCCAGACGGGCTCTACATCTCCTGTGTCGGTGCTCTGTTTCACTCCATAAAAACACCTCCATAAAGCAGGATATATCTCTCTCGCGGACTAGAGCTTCAGCAACAATGATGCTTTCAAAAAAAGTGCCTGTGTGTGTACTGTATATATCTATATATCTAGTATTTCACAATCACTCTTGGCAGTTCCACCAAGTCTTTTTTGCAGTCAAGTTTAAGGTCTTTTTTTTTTAATCTATAAAAACTTTTAACCGTAGAGTTCAATAGTCAGGTTCTGCAAGCAAAAATCCCTTTTGTTTTTTTACAAACAGAAGTCAGCAATAAAAATGTCACGTTTTAAGACAGACCTATGATGCTCTTAGATGAATCTATCTATCTATCTATCTATCTATCTATCTATCTATCTATCTATCTATCTATCTATCTATCTATCTATCTATCTATCTATCTATCTATCTATCTATCTATCTATCTATCTATCTATCTATCTATCTATCTGTCTGTCTGTCTGTCTGTCTGTCTGTCTGTCTGTCTGTCTGTCTGTCTGTCTGTCTGTCTGTCTGTCTGTCTGTCTGTCTGTCTGTCTGTCTGTCTGTCTGTCTGTCTGTCTGTCTGTCTGTCTGTCTGTCTGTCTGTCTGTCTGTCTGTCTGTCTGTCTGTCTGTCTGTCTGTCATTGTGATTTTTCTTCTCTTTCATAATTTGAAGGTAGGGCAGGCAAATTGTTTCATAAACACTTTTTTGTTATACTGGTTATAGTTATCACATATCACAATATCACATCCTGACAGCAATAAATAAAGTGCTCTAAATATTACAACATGTACATATATCTTCTGCGGAAGAAGAAATATGTCCGTCCAATCATTGCATCCTGTTAACATGTATCTCCATAGCTCAGCGCACCTTCTCGCGTAGACTTCCCACATCATCAGCGCTTTTAGCAACATTTCTTTATTTCCAATCACACTTGAGAGGTGTAGGAACATCTTGCGCGGTCCTGTGATGAAGGCTTGGGTGTGTTGTCTCGTGTTGTTGTTGTGTAGAGGCTGATGATTCTGAAAAACTCACGAGCTGCGTTCGGTGCTTCTTTAAGCAGGTGGTGAGGCGTTGCTGGATTGCATTATTTTCTCAAGTGTGCGAGATTTGGAGCAGCAGCGAGGTGGTAAACTTTCCCTCTCCTTCCTTGAAGAATCTGAGCAATTGCTTGTGAATGAAAAGCACACCAGCACTGCTATGGAAATATCCACGCTGAGACCAGAACCTCAATTTCCTGTCAAAGTCTTGTTCTTTTTCACTTTTTCTTTTCATGTGTGCGTCTACCTACACGCGTGAGTCATTGTGGGACTATATTAATCACCGTGTTTGAGTGATATGCTGATTGCGCTATTACTGCTTTCTTTTCTTTTGTAAGTGTACGTGTTGGTTTGGCAAGCACACACTCCACAGTGACACCTATGGCTAAAATAAGCAGCGTGTCATACTGGATTTGAAGCAAAAAAATCTGAGGTTTAGTTGGTTAGCCTTTTCACCATCCAAACGTTTAGGGGCAGTAAGAAGAAATTAATAGTTTTATTCAGCAAGAATGATTTAAATCGACAATTAATGCCTTTATACGGCCCTATCATACACCCGTAGCATTTTTTTTTTTTTTTTTCACGTCCAGCATCCAGTTGTTTCAATAGCAAATGCACTCTAAATAGCAAATAGCCATCTGTTAATCCATGGCTGTGCTGGTCTGAAAAACGAGGTTTGTTCAGGCGCATTGTTGGAGCGTTGCTATTTGGAGCCAACTGAAAACAATTGTGCCATAGATCAGGTTTTTGTTGGTCTAAAATCAATAGCGCAGTATTTTTGTTTTTGCACGTACAATCTGCTTATTACACATATGTGGACAAGCAGCAGCACGCAAAAATTTTTAATTATTACAAATAAAATAATAATTCCTCTCTTTATGCTCGCAAATTCTGCAATGCAAATAGCGAATCCGTTATGGTGCGAGTGCAGCTAGCTTTTAAAGATAATGGGAGATATGACTCTGATTGGTTAATTGCACGTTTCGCCCAAAACCAACCCGTTCTCACTCCCAAGGCTTCAAAATCCGAAGCATGGTCAAGTGCCTTCCGCGTCACCAAGACGCTAAAGGTGCCCCTAGGCGTAATTTTTCGACGCGCTGGGTGCTCCATTCATTTCAATGATAAACCTTTGGCGTCATAAACAGACGCATTCAATTCTTTGCGTTTGTAAAAGCAGACATGATTTTATTCATATTTAAAGGCTATTTTTTTTTTGGGAGCAACTAACCCTACTCCTACCCTAAACCTACCCACACCTTAACAATATAAAACACGTAACAGTAATTGTACAGTCACATGTATTTATTGCAAAAACTGACCAAAGCAGTATAAAAGTATTAACTCATGTTGCATTCCAAGTCTTCTGAAGTCATACGATTTCTTCATGTGAAGAACAGAGTGTATCTTGATGTTTTAATCGCTGAAATGATGAGCCTGCTGCCCCGCGAACGAACTCATATCTCATTCAAATAATTCAAAAGACTGAATTATGAATTATGAAAAAAGCATGACGCAATAGGTCACAAGAAACAGGAGAGCCAATGACATTTCACAATCAATGCTGACGTAATGTCGCAATTGGTCACAAGACATATGAGAGCCAATGCAATTTCACTATGAAATCTCACATAACGGCCGGCAATAATTAAAATTTGATGTGTTCATGATCTTCGATCTTCATGCAAATCAGTCGTTTGGCCCCTTGGAATAATTCGTGGATGCAGTCGTATGTTATATCCTGTGTTTTATATCATGTTCACACAAATGGGTAGGTTTAGGGATGGGGTGGGGTTGGGTTACATGTTAAAACGTGTCTAAATTGCGTAAATAAAATAAATGTAAATTAAATTTCGCGTTCCTGTAGCTCAACCAGTAGAGCGTGGCGCTAGCAACGCCAAGGTCATGGGTTTGATTCCCAGGGAAAGCAATAACTGATAATAATGTAAACTGTGTACCTTGAATGCAATGTAAGTCGCTTTGGATAAACGCGTCTGCCAAATGTAAATGTAAATTATGCTTGCTGATTAAATTGAGAATCACATTCCAACATGTCATAATGGCAAAATTATAAACCAATAAATAAATCAAAAAATAATTTCACGACGATAATATTCCCATACCCAGTGCGTGTGTGTATGATGGCAAAGGTTTCTCATTGAAATGAATGGAGCACCCAGCGCGTAGAAAAATGACGCCAAGGGGCACCTTTACCCTCTTCATTGTGAGACTTCATTCTCTTCATTCACTTCATCGCAGAAGGCACTTGACTATGCTTCGGATTTTGACGCCTTGGGAGTGAGAATGGGTTGCCAAAACACACAGATGACTCTCAAAGAGAAAGTGGGGACAAACCTTTTGGACCATACGGCAACCGTTTTTTTTTTTTTCATTTTTAAACTAGCAAATGTGGATTCGGACACACCCTAAGTATGTGCTTCAGACCATGCGCTCCGATCGTTAAAATAGGGCCCCTAATATCACAAAAGGGTTCTATTTTCAAATAAATCTTTGTTCATCAAAGAGACACAGCAACACAAATCAGCACAACTGTTTTCAACATTGATGATAATAGAAATGTTTCTTGAGCAGCAAAGCTTAGTTTGATAAGTGATTATAAGTGAATGAGATAATGTGATTTCAAATCAAATCAGTATTTCATATTCAACGTCCACATAGGTGTTGACTGGCGACTTGTTATGCGTGAGATATGTTCTCATTGGCTGTTTCTTTTGTCCTTGCACATTTTCATTGCGGACGGACAGCTTCTCCCTGTAAACATGCTGCAAGGCTGGATTCAGGTGCGAAAGGGAGCGCAGTTTTCCGACAGCAGGCTTCCCGTGGTGGAAATCGAGGGGGTTGTTAGCATCTCCGCCCCTTGGGAGAAACACCGAGGGATGGAGGAAGCGGAAGGCGTGCTTGCCAATGAATCGTCCCATGAGATCCAGACAGAAACAGCAGTCTATTATTTCTCAGACATGTGGCATCCGACTGCAAAAATCTCCTTATTCATACCGAGGAAAGCGGATACTGACCCTGGACGGGAAATGTTCTGGATTCGGACTTAAAATCGGCACGTTAAGAACAGATACGGCAGGGAATGAACTCTGGCCAGATTTGTTGTGCCTCCGAGAGAATTACGGAAGATGCTCTGAGGTTTTGTGACATTCGCTGGAAAGTTCCAGCAAACTCTGGTGCTAATCTCTACACAGAGACCTGATCTGCCGCTAAACCACGATAACAGTCCTCAGACGGGAATGACTTTTTGCAGAGCAGGAGGCTAGGTTAAACCCAGACTTAACGCAAATCCATTAAGCGCTACTCTGTTGGATGTGAAGCACTCATAAGCAAGCCTTGAAATTCCTCCTTAGAAAAACTGACATAAGCCTGAAATGTAGGAAATGTAATTCATTAAAGATCTGCATGTTCACAGATTTGTTTATGCATGCCATAATTGCCTATTTACTCGCAGCCAAAGATGTCTCCTTTTTCTAAAAAGTGCTGTAGAGGCATCCACTTTCTTCTCTTTCCTTTCTTCTCTCCTGAGCCCCGAGTGAGGGAATCGGGCGGCATGATCGGGTCTCGCGTCTGAGTAGAAAACTTCTGTGACACTGATTCTGTGTACTTTGACGAGGGCAAACATCTTAGCTGAAAGCGGCTATGTTTGCTTAGCACCAGTGCCGTCGCCAGCATGTTTGGCCCGTTACAATATAAAAACACGCCGCTAATATGGGCTGACAAGCATGATAAGCCATGATTGCGTGTAAATTGGCAGTGGCGAAGGTTTAAGCTGGTCTTATGCTAATACAGCAGTGAGTGACTGCTGGGCAAACGCACAAATACACACACGCTCACACACACAATGATATGCCCACATTGACTTTCGGTGTGAGGCGCATGCACATGGGGTCCTGTATTAACTTGTATCATAAATATTTCTCACTGGCCATAACGCTGTATTTTGCACCATTTTATTATAAATATATTTTTGTACCATTGAAAATGGGATTATTTCGCTGTTTTTCTTTGCATATTTTAGATAAGCAGCGCAGGTCAATGTGTCCCTCGAGATCAGCCAGTATGTCGAGTTGCCACAAAAACAAAATTATGATTTTTTTTTCATCATGTTTTGGTGGCTTAATACGAGGAATATATAAATAGATAAACCTATTTGTCCTTTTTCCAGTTAAAATATTCCTAAAATAAGATACTATACACTTATATGAGAAGGAAAATTGCATAAACCACGCTGATTTATGCAGGCAATGTTTTTCAGAAACAGTTTTTGTGGTGGAAACCTTCCTGTAAACTTTCCTCCGGATTCACAAAAGCTTTGTAAACATTTGAGTTTATATTTAAATGTGTGCATTTTAATTCATTCCAATCATTCGTAATAAGGGCACGCATAAACAAGTGTTGTCAAAATTACAGACTTTGGTACCAAGAAATTTAAAAAAAATTGACGATACCAGCATTTCCCTCTAGCATTTTGACCGCTGTTAAATGGATCCATAAGGACCTCTGATTGGCCATTGTGTTTACACACTCAACATATATGTCTGTGATTGGCTACAATGATCAATACTTCAAAAGCTCTTGAACACAGGCATCTATCAGCAAATCCCTAGTATATCTGCTATTAGCAGATCCATTGATAGACTCCCGTCCAATCAGAGGTGTTTATAAATCCATTTAACTGTGCTTAAGATGCTTGAGGGAAATGCTGATTTTGTCACTGTTTTTTGTTTTGTATTTCAGTACTGAAGTCGGTACTTTTGACAACACTAGCGTTCTCGCTCATCCACAATTAGCAATAATTTTCAACTGCACAAATTAAGTGTTCAGGAATGCTGCAGAATCTTCCGGACTCCGTCATCAGGTTATGTCCAGCATATTTTATATGCTAAAGAGACTAATTGGCCATATGCCTAACAATAAATATTTAATTAATGTGTGTCCACCAAAGCATTTTTTAGCATTTTTACTCTTCTGAGAACAACCAGCTGGTGGCGTTTGAGGGCATTTTGGAGATGCAGCATTGTCATAGAGACACTTTTGTTGATATGATAACACAGAATATGCCAGGCTTGTCCGACTATCACCAAACCAAGCTCAATTTAAGATTGAACATTGGTCTCGGGAGTCTGCGCAAGAAGCGTGATAAACGAACATTATTCAAATGACTATCCAGTGTTGGGCAAGTTACTGAAAATTAGTAATTAGTTACAGTTACTAGTTACTTATTTTAAAAGTAATTGAATTACTTTACCTAATGCTGTATATCAAAAGTAATTAGTTACTAGGGAAAGTAACTTTTAAGTTACTTTTATGTCTGCTTTTTAAATGTAAATATGAACACTACACTCTAAAAAATGCTGGGTTAAAAACAATCCAAGTTGGGTTGAAAATGCACCAACCCAACAATTGAGTTGTTTTTACCCAATGGTTGATTTGTTCTTACCCAGCAATTGGGTTGTCTTAAGCAACATTTACCCCAACCACTGGGTTAAAACAACTCAACCATTGGGTTAAAACAACTCAATTGTTGGGTTGGTGCATTTTCAACCCAACTTGGGTTGTTTTTAACCCAGCATTTTTTAGAGTCTATCGAACAGTCAAACAATAAACATAATTTTTAGACCTATTTATTGTGATCAACAGGGCAACAAGCCTTTAAACCAAGCAGTAGTACGGTTTTCAGTGTCCACCACCAGCAGCTGGGAGAGTTATGGCATTTTTATACCTGATCACTTCTCCCATCGCTTCTCTATCCGTTATCAGGTGGATAAGCCAGGCAGTAATTCATAATGAATAATATTTCTGAAATTGTCCCACCCCTCCTCCACTGTGATTGGGTGGCTAGGTAAAAAGTGACATTGACGAGTGCTGCGTTTTACCCAATTTCAGTTTGTTTTTTCACGAATCCCTCAGAATACTTCTAGGTCTTTAAAAAAAGAAGACGCTTGATGCTGATCAAGCAGTGCCATTATATGGGGGGTATTTTCTTTTTTTCTTTTTGTGTTTGAAAATGAAAGAATGACATACTGCATTAGAAAAACAGCAGGGTGAGTAAATAATGACTTAATTTTCATTTTAGGGTGAACTATTCCTTTAAAGGGTCATGAAACCAACTGTTTGAGCAGCAGTCAGTTTTGAAATATGCTACAGAAGTGGGTGTAGTTGAGCTTTGGAGCGCAGAGACCGACAACACAGCAACGGCTTCTGATTCAGACAGTTTTATTTCAATCTCATTAAAAGCATCAAATGTTCGCTGCAAAATACCATTACATGCAACAGAATATACACATGGTTTTGTAAGCTCACCATAAATTACACAAATACATACCTTACATATACTGTTACAGCTATAATTTAATGCACACAAAAAATGCACAGCCATTTGCATTTATTCTCAAAAAAATAAAATAAAATAAAAATAACCCAGCTGTTGAGTCATTGATCTACTATAGTACAAAAAAAATTACATCCTGGGACATGGACACAAAGACGAGTTTAAACCCAGAATTTGAAAATAGTGTAAAAACGTTTAAAAACGTTTCCTACATTCAAAACTAACCTTGATAACACTGACTTATATGATGTTCAACACACATAACTCTCTTAAAATCATAAAATGTGGTTTAGGGTTTCATGACCTTTTACATTACCAAACAGTTAGGAAGGCTCTCTGTTTTATTTCCCTGCTGATTTTTACTGCCATTTGGTCGTTAATTTTGGGTGCATTTAGAACATTTAACTATATTGCCAAACGTATTGGGACACCCCTCCAAATCCTTGAAATCAGGTGTTCCAATCACTACCATGGCCACAGGTATATCAAATCATGCGCCTAGGCATGCAGACTCCTTCTACAAACATTTGTGAAATAAAGGGGTCGCTCTCAGGAGCTCAGTGAAGTCAAGCGTGGTACCGTGATAGGTTGCCACCTTCGCAATAAGTCAACTGTTACTTGTATTATAACAAAGTGGAAGCAATTCAGAACAACAGCAACTCACCTACAAAGTGTTAGGCAATGTAAAATCACAGAGCGGGGGTCAGTGCATGCTGAGGCACACAGTGCACAGTAATCGCCAGTCAATAGCTACACACCTCCAAACTTTGTGTCACCTTCAGATCACCTTCAATCACCGTAAAGTTGATTGATTGATGGGGGGTGGGGGTGGGTATGGTATAGGGTTGTTTTTCGGGGGTTGGGCTTGGCCCCATAGTTCCAGCAAAAGGAACTTTTCATGCTTCAGCATACCAAGACAATTTCATGCTCCCATCTTTGTGGGAACAGTTTAGGAAAGGCCCTTTCCTGTTCCAACATGACTGCGCACCAGTGCACAAAGCAAGCCCCATTAAGACACGGAAGAGCGAATTTGGTGTGGATGAACTTGACTGGCCTGTATAGAGTTTTGACCTCAACCCGATTAGAACACCTTTGGGATGAATAAGAGCGGAGACTGCGAGCCAGACCTCCTCATCACACAAATGTGCTTCTAGAAGAATGGTCGAAAATTCCTATAAACACACCTCTAAACATTGTGGAAAGTCTTCCCAGAAGAGCTGAAGCTGTTATAGCTGCAAAGGACAGGCCGATTCCATATTAAAAATTAACAATGGGATGTCATTAAAGTTCATGTTCATGTAAAGGCAGTCATCCCAAACCCTTTGGCAATATAGTGTACACACATGCACTGATATTTAAAAGATTGCTTTTAAATGCTTTAAATGATTCATTACCTACACCTGCTTTACAGCTGTTTATAATATAACTGAAGTGTGATCATATACCTGTGTGTTCATTTCATGCTGGTTTGCACACCAATGTATTTTTGCATATCGGACTAGGCCATCATTCAGGTTAGAATTAGGTTTAGTATTTCACTCTGTAAGGTGATCTACACACAATATTGCTTTGATGATATTGTATTGTGATATGAGAGATTAATATACCGTGTGGTTTTGGCAGAACCCAAGCGTATCATATGAATAAAATACTACACAGGACTTGTGGTTTATAGAGCACATAATATCCTTCTAAATGGTGTGTGAGACTAGTTGTAGTGGTGTCAGGCTCTGGACAGTAAATCAAATGGAATATTTGTCACATTAAACTAGGTTGGTATGATATAGGTTAACAATGAATTAATAGACACATAATGCAGTATGTGCGCACACATTCAAGCAGTTTAAAAGACTCGTCTCTTTGATAAAGACACAATTTAACACTTCAAGCAGGCTGTGCCACCAACTCACATTTTTTTTGCTAATGATGTGAGTTTATTTCACACTCACCCTTGGTGCACTTATTTTATCAGTTTTCCCAGCATATCTTATTATTTCATGCAATTTCAAGCAATGCATGATGGGTAAATTGACAGTTTGTCTCTTAGCCTGAATTACTTACTTTCCCCCATTACTTACTATAAGCAAATGTTTCCTGTGCTTTCTTGCATGACGAATTTGTGCTGCGAGTGGTCAAAAGGTGAAAAGGTCAGTGAAATAGTTCTGAGTCCAGAGATCTGAGAACAGAGCCGCTGTGGTTTGTCCAGCTTAAGTGGTCCGTAGCTCAGGCTGTCGTACTGAAGCTACTGCTCGCCTCTTTTTTACCTCTAATTGAATGTCACTTGCTTTCTGAAATGCTCCAAATTATATAATGAGGTCATTTGCATAGCGCTGAGATTGGCTGACCTTTGCTTTTGCCAATAATTACAGCAGAGTCGTCTAAGACAGTCGACAGAGATGGTGCAAAAAAAGACAACTTCCCGCTCAGAAAGGTTAGCGGAGAGCTCGGTGCTGGACTTTGCGAAATGTCATTAGAATTTCTTGGAGTATGCTCAAAATTAGCAAGTGTCTGAGATCAGCAATGCATTCAGCAGTGAGAACTATTGCTTGGTTAAAAATTGCACACGTGCAATCATTTCCTAGCAATTGTGTGGGAGAGGTTATGCAGACAGGCATGTTGGATTATGCATGAATTATTGCATATACAAACATCTGATAGCTTGCAGATGCAGGGAGGGTTCACGCAGGCTTCATTGTCAAAGCCTTTCGATGGGGATGGCGGAAACTTCACACAGCTTTGAGCCTCTGTGCCCAGTGTGAGCACATGGCATATGAACTAGGACGCTCTGGCCGGGCCATGCCAACCCAGCAGTGGTGTTCCGCCGACGCCTACCAGCGCTGTGGGCAGACCCTGTGCTGACCAGCCGTCAATGAGAGCACAGAGCATATACCTACATTACAGCAACTCAAACCATTCAGAAGTGTGGGCTCAGTTATATAAAAGCATATTACAAATAAATGCTGTTCTTTTGATTTTTCTATTGAAAATATGAAGCAGCAGAATGTTTTCAACATTGATAATAATCAGAAATGCTTCAGAAGCAGCAAATCATATAAGAATGATTCATTTTAAATCAGTATTTGTGGCACAACATTCTCAATTCTAGCAGAGTAAAATAATGAATTAACACATACTACCATTATAGCTTTACGCTGCATTCAGAGCATCACTGCACTCAAAAAAATGTATTAGTTGAATTTACTTAAAAAAGCAGCGTCAAGTTAGCCTGACAAGCCAGACCCACATCAAGATGTTTGGTCTGGAAACTCACTATTGTCAGCTCAATCCGAGGGGCGGATAAACGGTTGTCTTTCAAACTCCCTCTGCACGCGATAGGATAGCGCTACAACCAACCAGAGCAACGAAGGTGAAACAGAGCTTGTTGATAGATTAAACATTCGCCGTATCCGGTCGGCAAAACTCCGAACACATCTTCCCTTTTTAAGAATGACTTCAGTGCCGTTCTTTGTTCTTTTCTCAGAGAAAAGCTTAACTCCAAGTCTTCCAGAGTCGCGGTCAAAGCTGATTCGAAAGACCGCCGTTCGCCAGTTTCTGTGTTTACTAGAAGCACGCAAACGCAACTCGGCCGTCGTCATTATGGCCCCGCCCACCGACTCTATACACGATGTGATTGGCCCGGCAAGAGTTAGGCGATTACAGCTCAATTTATAGTTATATGAACAAAAGAATGTCAAGTAAAGCTGACAACATTTCTTTAAGTAATACAAACCATTTTAATTTGTCACTGTTACATAATATTTATATGTGTAGTTTACTAAAAAATGTTATATTACATTTATAAAAGTGTATTGTGTTAGGTGAACATATTTATCGATTTAATTTACCTTATTAAATTAACTATTTCTTCAACAAGTGAATTTTTAAAAATAAAATTCAAAAAGAGCTTAATTAAGGGCAGGACGTCCATCCAATAAATGTGTTTATATGAATGCCCACAGCCTAAACACAGGCACAGGAAATTTCAGAAACTCTTCTAAATGTCCAACATAACTGAACATTATACACTAGCATACACTAAAAACCTCTTTTCTTTTACTGAAAAACTAACTTTACTAAAATAACACTTTAATCCCTAAATTTATTCTCCAAATGCAGTCCCTTGCAAAGCATGCTGGGAACTACAGATCCACTGGCCAGTTTGTTTGTTTCACTCAACAATGTTAAGTTGACTGAACAAACACTTATTATGTAAAGCGGGTTTGTGCGGGTTAAGTGATGTGAACAAGCATGACTTGAGTGCAACTAACAACAGTGCAAGTTAATTTTTTGAGTGTGTGCACGTCACACGCATGTTCTTTAGTGAAGAGGGATTTGTAATGTGAAACGTGACTTGTATTTGCTGTGCTCAGGGACAATTTTGACCAAAAAACCCCCCCAAAAACATCCTATTTGTTCATCTCTATAAAAGTGAACCAATCCCCATTCAATTTGCAATTAAGTATCAATCCGCAATATTGACTGAAAGTCGCTGGTTGATTGAGAAACAACGAGACAAGCATTAACATGTGGCTCTGTCTCTCTGCTCTCTGGTCTTATAGTCGCAGCGGCGCGTCACGTTTCACCTGCCGGATGGGTCTCAGGAAAGCTGCAGTGACAGTGAGCTGGGGGACCATGAGCCTGTGGGCAGTGGGCCGCTCATCTCACACCCTCTTCCTCTGGTGCAGGCGCAGGACGACTTCTACGAGCAGGCCTCCCCGGACAAAAGGACCGAAGCGGACGGCAACTCGGACCCCAACTCCGGTGAGTGCGCTGAAAGATGTTTCCAGGGCAAATCTTCGGATCTGTCTGTAGTTACACCCCACGTTCCAGATCTCTGAACTGAACCGAGCAGGAGGAGCTCAGCCAGAAAGGAAGATTAATATCACAGATGATGGTTTTCATTATACGCCTTCCCGCTCAATATGTACAACAGTTTAATGTTCTGCAATAACGGTTCACAATGTAAATAGTGCTCGCGATACACTCAATGAAGTTTGCACAAGTGAATATAGCTGTAATAAATAAGAGATGGGTAGAGGCAAAACCACATAATTATGCATATTTGTGCAGAAATGCAGTAAGTGCATTAAGAGATTCAGAAGTAATGTGTAATGCTGTAAATAAGCTCTTCTCACTAAATTTACACCTCATGTTATTTTTTTTTCTGTCCATGTTGAACTTAATGTATAAAGTGACAGAATGTCTATTCCTCAGAATATATTTGTTTTATTATTTAGTGGGATTCACTTTAGATGAAGGCAGTTTTGCCACTTTTTGTGTCTGGTTAGGACTTTTAGATGGCAAAATGAGTCCGGTTGATATCATTCTACCAGTAGTAGAAGCTGTTTTATAACATATATAAAATGTATGGATAAATCTTGCATACCAGGTCACATTTCACCACCCCAAAATACACTAAATATATGGCATAAAGAAGATGAAGGGCATAATATAAAAATATATTAAATGTATAAAAACTTAAATATCTTCAATTATAATGTGTTTTGCATTGTGGTTATCATTTTTTTTTCTGTTGAAAGTACTAAATTATCATAAAATTGATATCCTAATACAAAAATTCCTATCTAAAATTGCCTTTTTATATGTTCAGGAAAATATCATTTATTTTGATTTGGGAGTGAGATATGTCCTGAATATTGCTCAGAAAATGCCCCAAAAATCTTTGATTGAGCTTAATGCAAAACGATTACAGTAAAGAAATGAAAGCAGAAGTGTGTGTGCGCATGTGTGAAAGAGAGAAAGCTGAATTGAAGGGAAAATAACTGTTTGTAGCATTACTCATTTAAGCATTATGAACCACGAGAACCTTCGTTCTTACCTTGAGGAAAACTAGGAAAGGTCGGTCAAAAGAAAACATTTGATTTATATGTTTTTGTCCTTAATATGTCACCGTAGGGTATGAGGTCACGTCCTGCATGAAAAGAGCCGTGATGGAAGTATGTGTATTTATACGCTAATGGTCAGTCACGTCTCTCTGGGCTGAGAGAGCGTAGCTTGTACGTACTTGATTTATTTAGCGATGATTTCCCTGTTGGGGTCTCATGCGGCAAAGATGTTCAGTTTTTATATTTCCAGCGATAGCACTCCATGACCTACTTTTCCCATCACAGAGAGCCATAGATCTGCTCCAGCACCTGTGTCGCCCAAGGTCAGAGAGAGTTAACACATGCACGTTTGTGCCTTACGATTCATGTGAACAAGTTTTTGAACTGTACAGTGAGAGCTTGGACACTTTTTTTTTGCGGCAGGATATTCTCCGATTTTTCCATGCCCCTTTTACGGGTCTCTAAAGATCCATTAACGACAGGCATGCTATCTGTGAGACTTCACGTCTTTTCTTGCTATTAATATGATATTGGAAGTGTGATCTAGTGCAGGGCGGCAAGACTCAAGTGTCTCCTTTTAATTTGAGGAGGGGGGAGCTCAGAAACAATCATTTGCATAAGGTAGGTGATAATTGCTCTTTTTAATGGAATTGATGGTGGTGTACACACCAATTATCTACAAGCTCTTAAGCCTGGTAATTAATTAGCACGCAAATGGCCGCGGTGCCATAGAGACCGGCACATAATCAAATATTGGACACACACAGGGGCTATATTGGGAGCATCACCAGGCTCGGATGGCAACATCAATTAGAGGTCAGTAAGAGATGAGACGAACAAATCCAACTGAGTTTCTTTTACGTCACAGATTTCAGTAGCACAGGGAATAGAAAACTCTACATTAGGAAACTTTGGCAACTTTCCAATTTCAATGCATGGGTAGATGTATAGACAGCTGGAATGGATGTTTCTACCAAAGTCAGAACACAAAGATGAGTCATTTCAGACAAACCGGCTGAAAGATGGATGACTAGTTTCTAAAACACAGGTGAACCTTAGGCGAATAAAGCATGTGTGTATCGGTGTTAAATGAAAGCGGGCTGTAGTATCAAGCCCTGTCCGCTTGCCTCAGTATGGATCGGTGTGCATTGCTGAAGTCTGAAGAGATGTTCGCACACACCAGTTTCATTAATTAAGCATATGAAAAGTTCATCTAGGCTCCCGCTGCACAGTCTGTGAGAATACTGCAGTGCAGCAAAAAGTTTATTTCACTCAACTTATGAACTGGCCCTTCTTTGAAGTTTGTGTGTGTGTGTGTGTGTGTGTGTGTGTGTGTGTGTGTGTGTGTGTGTGTGTGTGTGTGTGTGTGTACTTATCTACCTATCTAACAGGGGACCTTGGTGTAATCAAACACTCACCAACAGGGCACCACAAAGCCACGAGGGGACATTTTTTTCAGGTCCCCTGGTGGGCAATCTTTAAATCATGTTAAAAATCAAGTAAAAAACGCTGTGGGGAAGTTTTGTATTTTTTACAACTTTTGACCAAGTGGGGTGTTTGTGTGTGTGTGTGTAGTCATACTCAGCAGCTCCCCTGTAGGCTGTAGCAGGATCTGTAATGGCCCTTAAACACCCGTCGTTCACACTCCTCTATTGTTTGAAAGGCCGGCTGTCCCAGAGAGGCTCTGAGACTCTAAAGCTGCTGTTTAACAGGCTGCTTACTAAAGGAACAAGTATACACATCTCTTTTTAAGATACTCCGACTAGTTTTAAACCTTGCATTCCATTTAAATGAAATGCTACACAGATTCCAAGAAAAAAAAAGGATTTAAAAATCGAAACAACCAGGATGTAATTAGAAATAAATCTGCTATCAAAATGTGTGTGTCTTCAGTTTCTATAAATAAATCTTGCAAATACCATCCATCATGGCCGTGCACAGACTGTAAAGTTTTATTGAATTATTGCGGGATCTCATTCAATGCTTTCAGAATCTTTACTTAAAAAAAAAAAAAAAAAAAAAAAATTATATATATATATATATATATATATATATATATATATATATATATATATATATATATATATATATATATATATATATATATATATATATATATATATATATATATATATATATATATATATATATATATTTTAAATATATATTAATACAAATTATTTTTATATTAACATATTTGAATAGCAGTAGTCTTTATATTGAAAAACAGTGTATTATTTTTTTTTTTTTTCAAATACAAAATAGACCAAAAATAGTACAAACTTTGCTAAAGTGATTGTTTTAAACAAGTGTTAACATAGATATTATAAAAATATAATAAAACAAATATTTAATTTGTTTTAAGTATTTGCATAAATGTCTGACTTTTGTCCCATGTAAAAAGTTGTAAAAGGCCAACCTTATAAAAGCTTTTTTAAATAAACCTCTACAAAAATCTACTTTGGTCCCTGTCAGATGCCAGATGGTGAAGTGGGACGTCTGTTTGGTTGTTTTACCATTTCTTCGTTTTTTTTTTCATTTTGACTTCCAAAATCTTTTTACAGTGTATTTTCATGGCAGGAACTGGTGTTTTGGTGTTATGAGCATTGCCATTACATTTAGAGATAGTCAGAATGTTAAATACTCTTAAATGTAAAAGTAACCAAACAAGTGCCGCACATTGACATCTAACAAGGGACCAGTCCCCACAGAGATGGCAATGTCTGAAATCTTGTCCTTTTTCTGGTCATTGTGAGGAAAACTCTGATTTGGTAGGTTTAGGGTCAGGGGAGAGAATAGAGTATGTACAGTATAAACATTATTATGGCTATGAAATGTCCCCATAAGGCATGAAAATACAATGTGTGTGTGTTGCAGATTGGATGTAAGTATACACCCACATGTTGATGTATAAATATTATGTTAAGTGTTTATAAATGACTGTTTTAAGAGTTTGGGTTTGGTAAGATTTTTAAATGTAAAAAAAAAAACATTGACTGCAAAAGCTTTTGTAAATCTTGATTTGAACATTCACTATTTTTTTCATATCCTGAAAAAAAAAAATGCATCCCAGTTTCTACAAAAATAATAAGCAGTACATAAAATAATAAGCGGTTGTAAACATTGATAATAATCATAAGTGTTTCTTGAGCTGCAGATCAACTCATCAGAATGATTTCTGAAGGATCATGTGACTCTGAAGACTGGAGTAATGATGCTGAAAATTGTCATCATGATCACATTTTGAAATGCTATTAAAATAAATCAGTTTTTACTGCATTTTAATAACAAATAAATGCAGCTTTTGTGAAAAGTCAGTATTGAAAAACTCTTACTGACCCCAAACTTACAATGGTGTCTGTAGGAAATCAAAAGGTCAAATATAGTTTAGAGTCATTATACAAAAATGTGAGGCGATGGAATGCTGCGATTCAACCAATCAGAATCCAGTATTTATAATAGTACACAGGCACTTATTCAAGGTCACAGATAATGTGAAAACGTGAGCTTTACGTATACCTGAATCCAGAAACGTCACACAATGCTCTCTCTGAAGCGCGGTTAACAATAGCAGTGAAAACAGACGCCTCTGTGGGTCGCCTGCCATGGAACGCTGATTTCTAGTATGTGGAGCCATTGTGTGCGGCGCTCAAATCTCTCTATGCCTGCATGCTCCGTGAGTTCAGGAAGCAGCCTTCTGTAAAAACTGGCTGTGAGGATTAATTTGTCAACTTCTGATGATCTGTACCAACCACAGGGGAACGGAGGGTTTCAGGTTGTTGTGCAGATTGAATTAATCTCCGAAGTTGCGAGCATTTCTCTTTCATTTCCTTTCTTCGGTGTTTACCCCGGCTCGAGCATTAAAGTTGTTTGTTACCTCTTGCAGTCGTCACGTAGAACCACAAGCTTTGGGTTTCTGAATGCTGCTGACAGGACTGTCAACGTCAATTCCTGGCAACAACCCTAAGAACACAGGGAAACGTGTATCTGAGTGGGTTCCATTTGGACTCGGCGGGAGATCCCGACATGTGTAGGCTTCAGAAAGCTGATTTCCTTCGCCACAAAGAAACATGTGAACAAAAGCAACCCTCTGAGATGATAATTACGGGATACGGTTAAGCTCTACAATTCGAGGGTTTGGAAAAAAAGAGAAACAAAAAAAAACTTTGAGCATTTGTAAGAAAGCGACCGCGAGCTAATGTTCAAGCTGCAGCAGTTGTGTTCGTGAGCCAATATGTGCCTTGTTCTTGCTTTGGCATTCAGAGGCGAATTTATTCTACCTTTATTCCATGCAGCTGTTGTTAATTGCGAGTACATATGCATTAGTATCTAATTAGCAATTATGCAGATTGACTAATTATTTTTATGCTTTCAATCAAAAGGTATTAAGCTAGCGTGTGCTAATTGTAGGTCAGCGCTTCATGCGCTGCTACTTCATTCTGACATTTAAAAAATAACTTGTTTATCAAGAAGCAAGTGTGCACAAGATTTTTTGACATGACTTCATGTGTGTAATTTAAAAGCTCGAAAGGCTAATTCTAATCTTATGGGCTTTTGCAAAAAAAAAAAAAAAAACGTTTTAAATGCTTTGCAATTTCAACGTCCCCTGGAATAATTACCCGCATTTATTCTCAGGTTGCTGCTCTGCAAATGTACAGTTTAATTTGCAATCTAATAACTCTGGGTTATAATTGGTGGTTGAGATGCTGGTGACTATTCAAATATGGCAGACACACACAATAACCCATAGCTGTTTATTTATTGATGCATGATTCGATGCCTTGGGTTTATGGTTCAGTTCAGGTCATTAAAGATTAAATCGGCTGAAGCGGCTGAAGCTCTTTTAGGGGGTTCCTGGGTAAACGATCGCTATCTTTAGTGTAGCATGTGTAGCAGAAAACTTTGAAAATCCCATTAATTAAACCTTACGGTATATTAACAGTTGCAAGAAAAAGTAATGTTTGCAGAATCTTTGAAAATGTGAATCGTTTTAACAAAATAAGAGAGATCATACAAAATGCATGTTATATTTTATTTAGTACCGTCCTGTGTAAGATATTTTACATAATTACTTATGTTTCTTCATGTAGTACTGTCCGTCGGAAGCAACAGAAGATACTTGCGTGTTTCCCCGAAAGACAAATTAAGTACAATTTACCTTGATCTTCAAATTCAAAGAGTTTTTACTCTTAATGCATCTTTGAACCTTGCAAATTGTTTTTTTTTTTTATTTTTTTATTTTTTTTATTTAAATAGTTGTGTTTGAGTCCCTCAACTGTCCTCAGTGTGAAACGATGGATCTCAAAATCACACAGTCACTGGCTCTTCGAAAACTGAAGAATTTTTGGGACCTGGAGGATTTTTCTGAAGAATGTTGCTCCGTTGAACTGCTCAGGACAAACAAGGGACCCCAGACAGCAACATAGTGTAGGCCCATATCCGGCCCACATCTGGTACGTGTTGAATCCACATGTACCAGATGTGGCCCGGATCTGGGCCGACACTTGCCCAGACTGAGCTCAGTCTTTTAAGATTGAACATTGGTCTGGGGAGTCTGCTATGTATTTTTTACTGCACACAAGGTGATAAATGAGAACCTTCAACCAATCAGACCAGTGATCCATCGCTTCTCTGTCCATCACTGTGTTAAATCTGCCAATTGCGCACCAGGTAGATAAGCCGGTTTGTGATTGGTCCCTGCAAATTTGTAACAGAAGCAGAATAAAACAATGTACAGGTGTTCAGCCTGAGCTGCAGGGCGAAATCAAATCGGCAGCAGGTCGGGCTGGGTTTACTCAGTCTAGGGCGACACTATTTGCTTTCTGGGACTCAAGAACAACCGTCACAAAAAACGACAACAAAAAACAGCCGTGGATCATCCATGGTATTACACACAGTATAAAGGTTCATACACTTTTCAATTTCAATTTCATTTTAATCAATTCAGCTATTTTTGTTGTCTTGTGGACTATATGTTTTATGTAAAATATCTTATTCAGGACGGTACTAAATAAAAAATAACATGCATTTTGTATGCTCTCGCTTGCTGTGTTAAAATTATTCACATTTTCACAGATTCTGCAAGGGTTCACCTACATTTTCATGCAACTGTAATAGTAAACCACATATTTGTTTTTCCTTGATTTGTTGCATGCATTATGCTATTTGTTGCATTTGATTTGGTTAAAAACGCATCCAAAGCGAACTTTTCTTCTAGGGAGTCCATTTGGATTGCGAGGCATACCACTTCATTCTTTTTTTTGCTCCCGTTCTTGAGAGTTTGGTTTTATAAAGTGCCTTTAAATAAATCATGTACGGTTTGTGTGCTACAAGACCCCATGAGAGCAGAAATCCACTCATATTATTCACGAGCACAGCTTCCGTTCACAGTGAAGTTAATGGTGGAGTCTAACGGAAAGATGTGGCGTGTTTTGTAACGTGTTTTTGAAGACTGCGGGATTGAACCGAATGCTGTCCGTGAACCGCCGTCCTCAGACGTCACAGCAGAAGGCTATAAAGACGAGCTTAGGTTGAAACACTGACTTGAAATGAGGTGATAAAACACAAAGGATTGTTAAATAATACAACCATGGATAAAAGTAGAACAAAACGATCGGATGTCACATTCACAGATGAATGGAATAATGTGGGTGAATATGTTCTATAACATTCATTTTATCATAATTTATGTATTATTTTTATTTGTATTAATACTTTTGATGTTTAAATCTATGGATATATTGGTACAATACACAATAGTGGTGCAGTTAAGAGAAGCTGTTATACCAGGTCTCCATTTTTCCCATAGTGTTTCTAAACAGAATCAATAACAATACATATAATTCAATAAGAACCGAAGCACTGAGTCATGGAAGCTGAGCGTGTTCACACTGCCTCTGTGGGAGAACATTCACACAGAGACAGGAGACACTGTACTCAAAGAGGAGTGTGGGGAAGATGAAGAACCCATGAATATCAAGGAGGACAGGAAGAGGGAGGTGCCTGGGAAAGAAGGCACATTCGTGGAGTAATGAGGATTCAAGGCAAATACGACTCTGTCAATCATTTGCCTTTGTGGAAATACTAAAATTAATTACCCCACGTTGGCAGGATGCCATGTTTGCTGTGCATGACTGGTAGCGCTGACAGCGGGCTAGGAGTGAGATGAATGAGTGATCGCAGGAAGGAGAGAGATTATGAATGTTTGACTGATGAATTTCTGTTTAATGTGGCAAAAAGAGAATGGTGGGTGTGGTAGAGTATTGTAGTATAGTGAAGTATTGTTCATGTTGAATAACACTCCAACATGTCAAACATCAGCCTTCAGAGTCAAATATAATAATGGTAAATGCTAATGTGTCTAATAGCTCTTTCTTTTCACATAATACAGTCATTCCAACGCAATTTAATAGTTCATATCCAGTTATGTATTTGGTAAGTAGTCAGGTTATTAGTGGGATAATAACATTAGATTAGCTGGACATTACCAGGTTAATTTTGTAAACAGCTAACTGAATAATATAGATATTTTGTAGCGCATATTCATTCACTTCTACAGCCTTTGTAATGTAGTTTTAAAAGCATTTGCAGTTTGTTGTTGTCAAATGGACATACACCTGCCTTAAAAAAGTTGTATTTGTTTATGGCGTATAGATGCATGTATTTACCTTCTCATACATTTTCCTTTTTTCCTTCTTCCTTCAGGGTAGCTGGCAGCATCCAAGCGCTTAACTTTAATTTTATGCAGTACCATGGCAAGGGGAAGGGCTCTTTTATGCAATTAACTAATTAATCTAATTACCAAGTTCATAATTAATTGTGTAATTAAAAAGATTTCATTTCGATCCCACCTACAGCGTGAAAGTGCCACTGCCGCACAAACTATCAGGAACTGCAGCCAGAGCTTCTGTTCACGTTGTGTCAACAGGGTCTGATTACACGATTCAATCAACTGCTTTTTGCCTTGATTGTTACAGTTTGATTTGTTAATGATGCTTTGAGAAAATCATGCTTAAAAAGCTGAAAGCACATTTGTGTAGTTAAGCTTTAAAAGGGACCTATTTTGCCGTTTTTCAAAGTCAAATTTTGTTTTTGGGTTCTAGTTGACATTATTGCATCTCCTCTCTTCACAGTCTCTCAGTTTAGGTCTGGTCTCTGAAGCCCCTCCTTCTGAAAAGTGCAATGTGCTCTGATTGGTCAGCTGAGCCAGTGTGTTGTGATTGGTCAAGCACTTTGAGTGTGTCTCTGCATTGCACACTACTAACTAGGGTATCTGTACTAAGTATGTTTCTACATTTGTACTCCGTCCACCACTGGCTAATAAACTAGCGTCTTGCTAGCTTGCAAATCTCGGTTGATAGCTCACTGGCTTGCAAACAAACAAACAACAGGCTTGCTCAAAAGTTGTGCATTGAAAGTAAGCTTTACCGTGATCGTTGTACACTTTATTTTACAACTAGTTACTCGAACTTACCGACAGACTCCATCATCGACTCCAGCAACGAGGTGGCCGTATCGATACCTCCTCCTTTTCCCAAACTCGCTGGTCTGTGTCTGTAGATGGCGTCCATCATATCGACCCACTTCCATTTCTTTCTGTGAACACCACTCCGGCTGTTGTGGTCTTTCACCTTACGGTAATCACTCTGCAGTTTCTTACTTTTAATGCCGCACTGCTCGGACATCCGCTGAAACCCCTCGATAGCCATCCTTTCAGAAACATGCTGAAAAACCTTTTTGTTTCTCACCATGCCATCAAGTTCCCTTTGTACCCCTTCTTCTCTGAAGATACCCAGCAATGTCTGCACCTCCTGGGTCGACCACTGTAACGTCAAGCTGCGCGCCGAAATTGTTTTGCAATCTTGTGATTTAAAAATGGCGCCTCTTGCATTGTCGATCCCCCTGTCGCACGCACAAGTGACGATTCTCTGTCAACCAATCAGCGTTCTGCAGTGAGTCTAGCTCCACCCTTTAGTACCGTACCACTGTGCTATAGATACCCCAATGGAAGGGTACCAAAAAAAGTGGTACCGTACGGTTCGGCATTTTGCGGCCAGTCACAACATTTGACAGTGGAAACACAAATAAATGCATACCGTACTGTACCGTACCGAACATCAACGTCATCGTTCTCAGCCACTCCCTCTGTTCGCTGATTGGACAGTTTAAAATTTGAAAAAATAAAATTTTACCAGAAGTATGTAGGATGACGGAGCAAGGCTATACATATTGTCCCTTTAAGCAACAAAGCTTAATAGAAATAGAGCATCTTTAAAATTAAAATATAATTCCTAAGATTATTAAAAGTTTGACCTGTCTGTTAATAAAGTGTGATAAATGTTGTTAATTAGGTGAGAAATGTGTGGATCCTGAAAAAAAGTGCAAGCGAAGAAACCTACTGTGTAAACTAGCGCCGTGTTGTGCGCTAGTGGATGTTTACCGGGTGTGGGAGCGCATTTTATTTGACGAGTTTATGAACTTGATCTGATCTGTATGATGCTATTATCATCCCTCCCACATTTTTGGCTTCTAGCAGGTAAAGATTTCATGAGCGCGTTCATGATTCAGACAGATACCAGCTGAAGTGAGAGGAGGCGGTGAAGTAAAGCAAAGGGAACTGCTCGGAAAATGTCACTCGCAAGGTCACAATTCGCTCTCAATGAGAGGTAAGAGTGAAATAAAGAGCAGGTGGAGTCACCACTGCTCAAAGCAAGTAGTTTCACTATTAATTCACTGATTTATTCGTTTTAAACAGTAATGGAGACACATTGTGTTGCTGTTAAACAGAGTAAGGTGCTTGGGAAAAACTAGAATACAGCCTGCGTCCGCCCACACCTACAAATCAAAAAGACTTTTGGACGTACTCAGTTCTCAAACTATACTAACGCATGTTTGCTCGGCCCACATGTGCCAAGCACATCTGATCGGCAGTCCAGATGTGAAGCGTCTCGGCCTTGATACCGTTTGCCAAACGGAACGCAGACAAGCACTTCTGCTTTGTCAACATTTCATCCGAGCTCCCAAAGAAAACAAACAAAGGCAGAAGTGCGATTGTGTGCGCGTGTGGGCGTGTGCGGGAGAGTGCGAGATGATTTAAGCTCTTATGGGGAATCATGCTGTTGCGGTGTCATTTCTCGAGCCTCCACGCTATGCGAAAGTCGCGGTTCAGAGTGCGTTTTTCTCTGATACCCACCAAAGCAAGGTGTTAGGCGTCTGCTGCGGCTTTGAAAGACCGTGCATTCATTTATATTTAAATCTTCCTTCCCTGTGGTGAATAAAGTGTCGGCGAGCTGTTTTCAACCCTTTTAACACGTGATTCAAAGCGTTTAGTGGGAGCATCAAAGAGTAACAAGGGAAGATGTTTATTAATGCCGGAGCAGGAAGCGTGCAGGTGAAAGGCATAGGCTGTCAGGACGTGATGGCTCTGGGCCATGAACTGGTCGCTTTTTGTACCCGTGAGTGTGTGTGTGTGTGTGTGTGTTCATACCGGGCCAATGGTTCTTTCTGATGGCGGGATGTCGGACCAAGCGCTTGGGGGGGCCAAGGGTGTTGATGCTAAATGTGGAGAGGAGAGATTGTTATGTTTTCTAGCATGAAAACGGAAGCACTTTTACCATCCATCATTGATGAGTTTGAGAAGATGGGTAATTCCCTCGTCATGCTTCGGAGCCCGGTATGACTCACTGGATCGACACACGCTCATACACACCAATGCATAACATTCATCTGTCAGTGACTTATGACTGTAAAAACCTGCTCTTAACTCACTCGTACAAACTGTCCTTCAGTTCATGTTTGCACCAACAACTCTTCAGGAAATGCATATACAAAATGATGCATTTATTTGTTTATTTATTTATTTATTTATTTATTTATTTATTTATTTATTTATTTATTTATTTATTTGATCAAATATAACACCAATGTTGTGAAATATTATTATAATTTCAAATAACTGTTTTTCTATTTTAATACAATTTGAAATATAATTAGTTTTTGTGATCAAAGCTGAATTTTCAGCATCATTACTCCAGTCTTCAGTGTCACATGATCCTTCAGAAATCATTCGGATATGATGATTTGCTCAAGAAACATGTCATATCTTCAATGTTCAAAATAATTAAACTGCTTAGTTTTGTGGAAACCTTGATGAAGTTTGTTTTTTTCAGGATTTTTGATGAATGGAAAGTTAGAAAGATCAGCATTTATTTCACAGATTCTTTTGTAACATTGAAATAGTCTCTACAGTAACTTTGGTTACATCCGTGCTGAATTTCATCCCAAAAATCGTACTGGAAGAGTTAGAATTATGTCTTTTGTTCCTCTGTTATTTGACTTTTGTCATTTTTAAACATTCTCAAAATGCTCACATGTTCATAGAATATGGAATTGTGTATTTTGCATTGCATTTCACACACACACACACACACACACACACACACACACACACACACACACACACACACACACACACACACACACACACACACACACACACACACACACACACACACACACATACACAATGATATCATATGTATTTAATATATTTTGAAATATTGTGCATTGTGTAGCTATTTAGCTAATCTGTCATCATCCTGGATATGTGAAACTCATATTTTAAAATGCTACAAAGGTAGTAGTAAATGCATTAATTTCATAAATGAAACATCTTCCTGCATCAAATTCTGACACTGCCGGTTGACAAACTGTTAAATATCTGGATATGTTTTGAACTTCCCTATGCACATCTGGCTGTAGCAGACAGGACTGCAAAATGAAAAATGACCCTGAAACATTAAATTGTATGTCCTTCCAGGAACAGAATGAAGTACTTGGCCCTCATGTCCAAGGGCTCCTGTAGGATGTTGGCCCCTTCCTGCCGTTTGATTGGCCCCTCAGGCTCAGTGCCTGCCACTGCTGCCCACTCGACAGGACAGGTTCTGCCATCATATTCTGCCCATCTGCCACTAGTCACAAGCAGCACAAAAGCCCCGTTTGAAGGCATTATGTTGACAGTCCATCTCAACAATAGCCCATTGTTTATTGAATTAGTGGAGGGATGTCCTGCCAGTGGCATTCCGATCCATTTCGTAATATGAACTGCACACTTGAGATTCACTCCTAATGTCAGTTTACTGGTGGTAAATGGATGACTTTGCGCTGCTAAACAAATAGCATAGGAAAAAGACAAATTGAATTTCTGCTGAATATCATGGGAAATATAAAATTATCCCTTAGTCTACGGCCTGCTAATATTAGCAGGAACAATATGGTGCCAGCACTGATTATTTACCTAAGAGCTTCATATGTTGCCGTGAAGACTACTTTAAACCCAGCACAAATTCATAGAATGGCTATCTGCTGAAAAAAATCATAGCTTATACCAGTCTGAGGTGGCTTGCTGGTTTTACCTGGTTTAACTGAACTCTTGGTTAAGTTTATATAACTGGTTTGCCAGCTGGTCTCCCAGTCTAATCAACTGACTTCAACATTTAGCTCAAACATAAGTAATATGCAATGGCAAGGTCATATGTTTGATTCTCATAGAGTTTCTGAATTAATAAAATGTAGACCTTGATATGTACAGATGCAATTTTTATTTTATTTTTTTATTATAATTTTACAATAATTGTCTAAATGCAAAAGGCGAATGTTTAAAATTCCTCTAAAGCATTCAAACGAGAGCATCCAGACCAGTAGAAGCCAACGTGGGTTACCAGCCAAGACCAGATTACCACTGGTTTAAGGTGGATTTTTTTTAAAGGATATTTGTGTTAATGTTTTGGTCAGTCGGTTGATTTAATCAGCATAGCCATGCATTAACCCATCAAACCTTAAAGTTGGTTGACCGACATATAAACATGTGCATTGCATATAGGACAGTTTTATCATAAACTTCTAAATCTAATTATAAATTACGTTTCTACTCTAATTCATTGTTAAATTATATGAATTTACCCAGTGGCCATCATAACTTATTTTCATGATATATGTATTTAACATTTATTAAACATACATATACATTAAACAATCAAGACAGGTTATGTAAAATATAATGTATTTTTAGCCTAATACAGTGCTTTTGCTTAACGAAGGAGTTCATTTCTCTAGCCAGCTGACACTCTGTGGACACTGAATGACTTGCCTGAGGTAGATGTAATGCTATGTGACATATTGTTTACAAGGTTTTTTATTGACGTCTTTCCACGGTTAAAACAATGATTACACCAGAGATGTTCCAGTATACTGTATCTTTCAACATACCTTCTGGGGCCGTATTCACAAAACATCTTAAGGCTAAAAGTAGCTCCTATCTTGCTGATTTAGGACAAACTCTCTATTTCACAAAACATTTTAGCGCTAAAACTAGCTCCTCAATCCACAAAATGCTAGGAGTAGTCAAGAGGACTCCTAAGTCCCTAAGACCAAATCACAAACAATTATAATGGCTGTTGCTGCAATCCACCTAAAGACACTATACTACACTGAGGCAATAGTGACAATAAAAAAAACTAAAAAAAAAACTAATGCCAGATTACCTGTTGTAGTAGTTTTTTTATGAGTTCACACTTAATGATTGAATAAAGTTAAACAATATACGCGTATTTGACATGCTGACCGAAGCGATCGAGGGCTCAGAGCTCTGACTTTAGCCCAGACCCAGAGTTCTGCCCCGTATCGCAGACCAAGAGTGAGGAACGGTGTGGCGGAGGATGCAGAAAACTGGTGTTAATAACGTTAGGTGAGTTGGCTCTCGGCTGTGTATATACCTCTAGAGAATTTTTAGCCAGAGGCTAAAGACCACAGCCAGCAGAGGGAGCTATTTCCACGTTTTCAAACCAAGCATGGGAGTGGGAGATCACACTCAAAGCTCAGCTCGGGCAGCCGCGGGGGTTCCTAAACGGAAGTGAGTGTTTCAACTTCTCAAATTAATTCCTATAAAAGTTAAGCTTCCAAAGGCATGAACTGAAACACGCCAGACGGAACATGCGGTGTGAATGGTCGCATTTACCTCAGCTTTCATCACGAGAGCTCATTCAGCTCATTCATCTGTCTCCTGCTGCGTTTGTGCCGTAACACTCGCTCGACGACTCACTCATTATATTGAACAGACACGTTCAGTTTTTAATTGTAGTGTCTGCTCTCTAACTGAACTGATTTTATGAAAATGAATGCGGTGGGAAAGTCAGTGATTCAGTAGCAGTGGCTTTGGGAGTGGCCCAAAAGGGCAGTAGGGCAGCAAAGCATTCTGGGACAAAAATACATTTTCTGTCTTTTCTCAGCAGGGCCGGCGCTAGCCATTTGGGTGCCCTAAGCACAAATGCTTGGCGGTGCCCCCTCCCCTCCCCAACCAACCACCCACCAAAGAAATAACTACCATTTAGAATTTCTTATTTAGGTTCTCTTTACTTCCAAAATAACTGCTGCAAATGAATAATTGGAACTGAACAATGTAAACACAGAAAGTTAAAAGTGCAAAAAATGTTTAGTGCAAATAGTATGAATTTTATGAAGTATGAATTTTAAAGTGCACATTTTAAACTGCTAATCACCATGCATAACTGCACAGTAGAAATTACTCAACAGAGGGACTACATCTCTATAAAGAGACCATTCTGCTATTCTATAGAACTATATTAAACACTACCATCAGTTTTCAGAGGCCCTACAGAGGCACACGTCTACATTTCTGCAAAATCAGCTTCAGGTCATCATATGACCGTTTCTGAGCCACGTCCCCATTGATAACCACAAGACAAAATATTCAGGGATTCTACTGAAAACCAGAGGGAGTCTGGCACAGAGATTCACCTTTTTCTCGACTAATTTGGTCTAGGCCTATGTTTTGAAGTACTTAAATTGTCTGGTTGAAATTGGTTGCAATCACTATGGCACATCCAGTTAGAATGCAATAAGGACTCTTATGTTTTTTCTGTAACATTTATTCTCCACCATAAGTCGGGGCAAGTTTGTGGTTCTGAAAATATACATACAAATTGGTAAATAACAATATACAAAAGGATACCAATAGCAGTACACATGAATAATGTGTAATTATGATAAATGGACAAATAACAGTACAAAGTACTAAACTGTTACACATGCAATGAAATCCGAATTCACTAGCCTATATATTGTCATGTAGGCTAGGCTTATTTATCATCATGTAAGAATCCTGTTCTGAGCGGGGCTCGAACTCGCGGCCGTAACGTCATTAGCGCCATTCCGGCTGCCTTTATGTAAACAACATAACGGTGCATTTACGGCATACACATTTAGCTCGCGAATGTACAACAAAGCATATAGCACTCATGGTAAATATATGTAAACATGTCTTGTAATTAATTATAGTACAGAGGAATACTCGTTCTCCATCAGAATTGTCTATGCACGATTGCGATAAGGATCTATGCTACTAATACTTTCAGTTCGCGGTAAACTATTTTTCACTCAACAGGAACAACACATAAATATATATGAGAAATAACCATAAACATTGGAACTTTAGTTTACTTTACTTACTTTTAACTACACGCACAAACTCGATAATAATCTCTGTGGAGAAACTCGTAGCTCCGCACTCGAAGCTTCCAGATGAAGCACTTACTCATTTCCTCTTTGAGAGGAGTGGTCTACAGGTGGCGCCAAAATTCTATTTGTAATTTAAGCTGCCAGTCAGAAACTCACCAATAATCGTACTTATGTACACATGACAGTCCTTTATAACAGCCTATATTACTTTTGTATTGCTTTTGTATATTAACATGCTTTTAGAAATATTTTTCTTTGTTATTTATACTAGTAGCCTATTGTGATGATTTTTTCACGACTCAGATTTTTTGGTGCCCCCCCCAAGTACTTGGTGCCCTACGCGCAGTGCGTGATGTGCGTGTGCGGAGCGCCGGCCCTGTTTCTCAGTCTAGAAAGCATCAAATTCAAAAATAATTTCACATTTCTACTACATGAATGACCCAGTTTAAATACAGATTCATCTTCCCAGCGCTGAAGTACCCCTTTAAATATCTGACAGAGACCCCTCAGCCAATCACTGTGGTAATAGTTAGTAAGCATGATGACACCATCCGTAGCAACAAGGTGAACCCCACCCTTACGCTTAGCTTAAGACTTCTCTCTATTAGTGAAAGTTGCTGTCAGCAGCTTTGTGAATAGGTTTTAAGAGAAAACTCTTAACTAATAACTTGTACTGCCATTTAGGAGAACTCTTAGTGGTAAGTGAATATGGCCCATGGTATTCTTGACTGTTTATTCTCTGACTAGCATTAAGCTGCCGCTTGAACTGAGGTGTCTATACAGCGAGCTGACACACTGCATTAAAGAGCGTACACATGGCATTTATTGATTGAATTTTGTGATAAAATGGACAGAATTTGAGAGATGAGAGTTTTGTTGTAGAAAGTTAAAAAAAAAAAACACAGCTTATGTGTTTATTGCTAGTAAATTGTTGTTAAAGGTGGTTCATGGACTACAACTCATGGACATGTGTCTTGGAACCGCAAGACACATACCGGACATTCTCTATATGAAACTTGAATTGTGCATGCAGTGGCCATGACATTGCTGTGGGATCTTTCCTTCGACACAAGGGTGACTTGCACATCCACATGAGTATTGAGCCTCTTACCAACTGCTGCATTTCATAAATACTGTATAGAGAACATATGGTGCGCGACCTGGACGCATGTGTGATACGGTTCGCAGCCTTGTACAGATGGTTAACCTGAATTTGAATGTACGCCTGGTGTAATGTTGGTTAATATGGCCTTTAATAGATTTTGGCCTCCAGAGAGCAATGAGATGAGCTGAGAAGTGCAAAGCGTGTGTATGTGTGTGGGAGACCAGGACATTTGGTAACATGCTGCATGTTGCTTTATTTAATAGTTACAGTATTGCATTAACGTATAGTAATTTCGATATTCATTTTTTTACTAACTCTTTTAACTATTAGATTTAAGATATAAACAACGTATATTTATACAGGATTAGCAGTTTAATAGATGCACGTTATATTAACAACTTTGAGTAAATCATGCTTGAGATCAGTTTCCAAATCTTTGTCTTGTCATGCGAACAAGCTTGTGGACAATGGATGGTGTGTGTGTGTGTGTGTGTGTGTGTGTGTGTGTGTGTGTGTGTGTGTGTGTGTGTGTGTGTGTGTGTGTGTGTGTACAGATGCACAGTTTTCACTGTTTCTCAACCTGGGGTGCCTTGTGATCCAGAATTATTTTAAAGGGTTAGTTCACCCAAAACTGCAAATTCTGTACTAACCCTCATGTCGTTGGACACCCGTAAGACCTCCGTTCATCTTCGGAACACAAATGAAGATATTTTTGTTGAAATCCGATGGTTTAGAAAGGCCTTCATTGACACCAATGTCATTTCCTCTCTCAAGACCAAGTCCATCTCACTACAATGATTCTACAATGATTTTATGAAGCAACAAGAATTAGTTTTTGTGTGCAAAAAAAATAATAAACGTATATAGTGATATAGTGGCCGATTTCAGAACAAAGCTTTGAATCGTTATGAATGAGATTTATTCATGATTCAGATCTCATGTGAACTCCAAAATTGCTAAACTTACGTGACATTGGCTCATTGAATCATGAATCAATACACTGATTCTCGTAGCTTCATAAATTTATTGAAGAGTCACTGTAGTGAGATGGGCTTTTTAACGGCGTCTTTAGTGCCTTTATGGGTCTTGAGCGAGGAAATGACATTGGTGTCAATAAAAGGCTTTTTTTAGGTGAACTAACCGTTTAATGTATACAATTGTATGTAAATAAACGTTTTTTTTTTCTTTCTTTTTTTACACAACTGTTCAAAGGTTTGGGATAAAAAGTCTGAAACCTTTTAATGGTTCCCCACTTCTGCTGTTAGCTCTTTTAATGAAGAGTTATGAATTGTGTGTGTGTGTGTGTGTGTGTGTGTGTGTGTGTGTGTGTGTGTGTGTGTGTGTGTGTGTGTGTGTGTGTGTGCGTTTGTGTGTGTGCTTGTCTTTGTAAAGTATCAGGACACAAATGTGTATAATGGCATGTGCATGACGCAGGTATTACAGGATGGGGAGAAATATGAGGACATTGGCCATGTCCCCACTTTTCAAAATGCTTTTAAATCATACAGGAGTTTTTTTTTTTTTTGAGAAAGTAAAAATGTAGAATGTTTCCTGTGATGGGTAGGTTTAGGGGCTGTGTGTGTGTGTGTGTGTGTGTATGTGTGTGATGGGTAGGTTTAGGGGTAGTGTAGGGGGATAGAAAATACGGTTTGTACAGTATAAAAACCATTACGCCTATGGAATGTCCCCACATTTTATAAAAACAAACGCGTGTGCGTGCGTGTGTGTGTGTGTGCGCGCATGTTGAATATTTTTACTGCAGGGAATACACTAATAGCATAATATCACAGATATATGACAACATGTTACTATTTAACCACATACATCATTAAGGCGCTCTTTATTGCAGCACAGAATAAACGCCTCATTGGTTTATACTGGCGGATCACAATGATGAGCGCCATGAATTTATATCTGGCTTTGGTCAGGAGGAGCATCTACTAAATGCTCGAACTCATCTTTCGACTCTTATTGTTTGCTTGTTGCTTCCACATCAAATGAAGAAGCAGCACATAAACTCCGTCGTAAAAGCCTTGTTTCAGCGTTGCCTTTGCGTAAGAGCAGCTGCCGTTTACTCCGGTGAGCCGCTTTAAATATAGTCTAAAAGAGGCTCATTGCTATGCAGTATGAAAGAGGCCTGTAGATTTCATCCCCCCTGTTGGTAAGCACATGGTGCAGTGTTGAGAGGTGTGATAAGGAAGAAGCTGGCGGGGGGCAGAGTGGCAGATGTTAGCCCAGGTTTCTCTGGAAAGAGCACTAATCCGCTCTCACTGTGGCTAACCGAGTCGAACTTACTGAGCACAGCCAAGCACCCTGTCTGAATTTGATATTAAAATGAAATTGTTAGCACATGCATTGTGCTTTGAGTGTGAGACTTGAACGCACCACTGGAAATCTAAGTGATATTGCTGGTGTTATTTAAGGATTTATTATTTATGCTGTACAATGAAACAGTATTAGACAATGTGCTTCGACAAAATAGCTCATAGTGCCAGTCTATTGTATTTTATTCAAGTACCGATTTGAAAAGAATCTCTCTTTGAATTATTTAAGTAGTGCTTTATCAAAAGTGATGCTTAATTTTCTTTTCAGGGCTCCCACTATAACCTATAAAACCTGGGAATTTCAAGAAATGTTTCAATTGTTTGTCCAAATTACGTTTCTATTATATTATACTATATTATATTATTAATTAGTTTAATCTCATATGAATGATTTATTGAAAATGCTCAATTAATGAAGCTGCACAATGTTAAACTATCAATAGAGGGCCAAGTTTACTAACAGCTGGCACCAATGCAAACCCTCTTTTGGCGTAAAAACACTACTGTAAATCGGTACAGTTGTATTATTGACCTTATTGCAGATGTGTTTGTAGGAGTTTCCCTTTCAGACGCAAAATGTATGTTGGAAGAGTATGTAAATGAATCATGCAAGGTGATTTACTAAGGTTTGCGCTCGTCAATTTACTGGAGATTATGCCATGAATTTACGCCTAAAAAAAAATAAAAAAAAACATATCTTAAACCAGATGCGTATTTGTGCTACTATTGGTAGATTATGTTGGTCATTATGGAATTGATCCGGCTGCTTATGCGTTATTTCATTTGCGCGTAGACAGTAGATTGCGCACTGAATGCACTCCAATCAGCTCCCAAAAAATAATGGATGGAAATGGCAAGGTGCGCAATAATTCTAAACATGAGCATGATAAACATATGCGCTCAGTTGAGGCGGATAAAAAATGTATCTGATAAAAAGGCATGCGCATACGCTACATTTCCTGAATAAATCCCTCAATGTGCAACTAAACCTTGCATGACTTTGCCTCAACAGTGGATGTGATTGGATGACTGGACTAACCAACGGACCAATCGCATCGCATCACATCTCAAATGTTGGTTTGAACATTCTGAAAGGCCTGAGCCAAAGTCTGTCATCAGAATGTTTCGGAATAATGACCTCCCAGAAGTGCCTCACATGATTGCGTTCCCAAACACCAGTATCCGAACGGAAGATAACATGACAGCGTTTTCTCTGAAACGCAAGTCATCTATGATGGAAGGGGGAAAAAATAGATCCACAGTGGCTTCCCTGATTGCAGCAACTTCCATTTTTATTACAGATATTTTGCAGCAATTTTCCAGGAAGTTCTCTTGAACTCATGGGATGGAAATGCTTCTTTATTCGCAAATGTGTTATGTGATATTCCAATTTTGCACAAACGTTAAATAGCAACTTTGAATGATAACAAAGCTATTGTCAAACTGGTCAGTGACTTTATTCCAGAGATCTGGCTGATTAGTTTGAAGGCATTTAACTCGGACGTTTTATTTTAAAATCATTTTCAAAGTTTCTCTCATAAGAAGCACTTTGGCCATGTTAACATGCACAAGACACTAATAATATGAATCTGAATGTGATTAAGGATATGATCACCAGCTTCCCTCTGACTGAACCCGCATCCTTTGCATTAGCGCCCAAAAGCACTTAAATATAATCAGCGTTTATTTGAGTTTATGGATGCCATTAGGAGCTCACCCATTATTTTGGAATGAAATTATAATAACAACAACCGTCAAAGCCTCTTGATTACAAATGATCTGGACGCAGAGCTCAGGTAGATCTCTCCAATCGGTGAGTATGAAATTAAGCTGATTAAAACTGTCCGTGGAACCCTGTTCTCTTCAATCAACGCTGAAAAAGAAGAGCTACTCGTGTTGTGTCTAATTTGAAGTATATTAGCTCCAGTCCCTTTGAAATTAGAAAGACAAATAGTCCATGATTTAAATTAGGAAATTAATTTTGATGCATTAGTAGGTATAATGATTTCTCAATGTAACAAGGTCAAGGTTGAAGTTAATTAGATCCGCACATTAACGGGCTCTTAATTTTATACAGCTTTAGACGTGTTTAAGGTAATGGGCATGTTTGCACTTGTAAATATAGGGCATTGTTTTAGGCCTTCGCACTTAGCATTCAAAACTCAAATTTTCAGGTGTTTCTTAAACATAAAATAAACCACACATTTCCTCTAGTTTATTTAATTTCATCACATGATAGTTTTTTGCCTAATTTCCTAGCTAGCATTTTTTGTGTATCTTAAGTAAGGAATAAATGACTCCAGGCTGTTGATTTATTAGAAAAATAATGCACACCCAAAGTCTTTAAAACGCTCTTGTGTGCAGGACTAATTTCTTACGCATCTAAACCCAAGCCTCCGTTGCTAATTACAAAACCTCATTTTAGAGCTAGTAACGGAGTCTTGAGCCACTGATAGCTGACGAATGCAGTGAGTTATGAGAGAGAGAGAGAGAGAGAGAGAGAGAGAGAGAGAGAGAGAGAGAGAGAGAGAGAGAGAGAGAGAGAGAGAGAGAGAGAGAGAATCGGCAATCATTTTGTTGCTTCAGTTTGTTCGGCAGCAACGTCTATTAATATGTAATTTTAAGAACAGTGCCCTTATTACCTCGCTAGTGAGAAATGTCATGTAGCTTTTAAATTGCCAAACTATTTTACTGATAAAATCACCAGAGCAGTGCTGACGACACGTTTCTGTGTGTGTGTGTGTGTGTGTGTGTGTGTGTGTGTGTGTGTGTGTGAGTGCGTGCGTGCGTGCGTGCGTGCGTGCGTGCGTGCGTGTGTGAGAGAGAGAGAGAGAGAGAGCAGGAGAGAGAAAGTGCGTTTCACACTTTAGGATTAAACGATTATTGTATAATCATACACTTAAACAATTATTGCATAATCATATTTTGTGGGGGGGGGGAGACATGAAAATAATTAGTTTTGTATCCTATTGTTTACTGTGTTTCTTTGGTTGATCAGTGTCACTGTGGGTTGTGGTTGTTTTGCTGTTGTAGGCTGTAAAGACATTTGAAATAACTGAAATCATTTGGCGAAGTGATATGGAATTGTATTGCGGTCAGGACCTGCCTTGAACAACTTTTGCAGTGTTTTTCCCTGAAAATATGTGCACACTATAGAATGTAATTTGCATTATTTGAAAAAAAAAAAATGGACAACATGTTGTAAAACTTAGATGTTTTTTTGATGGTCCACTTTAGACATTCTATTAACTATAACTATCTTTGCAGCTACATGTAATATTTGTTTTTTACATTTCTGTTCACAATTGATCAGGCATAACATTATGACTTAATATTGAGATTATTTGCTGCCCTTTTGCTGCCATAACAGCCCTGACCCATCAATACCTGTGTCAATTCTGACACCTTTCTCTCAGAACCAGCATTAACTTCTTAACCAATTTAAGCTACAGTAGCTTGTCTGTTCCATTGAACCACATGGGCCAGCCATCAATGAGCCTTTGCCCCCCGTGACCCTGTCGCTGGTTCACCACTGTTCCTTCCATCGACCACTTTTTGATAAATACTGACCAGATCGGGAACACCCCACAAGAGCTGCAGTTTTGGAGATGCTCTGAACCAGCCGTCTAGTCTTCACAATTTGGCCCTTGTCAAACTCACTCAAATCCTTGCTTGCCCATTTTCCTGCTTCATACACATCAACTCTTAGCACAAATTGTTCACTTGTTGCCTAATATATCCCACCCACTAACAGGTGCCATGATGAAGAAATAATCACCTGGTCATAATGTTATGCCTGGTTATGCCTGAAATTCACATTTCACAGTTCGCCTTCATATAAAAAACAAAAAAACAAAAAAATAATGAAATCTGTATAATGAAATACAGCCCCAGGACATAAAAGAATTTAAAGAAACACATTATCAGAAAATCACCACAGGACTTTAATCACTAGAAGTATCAGGAATGTAATCACAGTGAATCAGCAGCGCTTGTTTTACTGTGACTGGGAAACTTGTGTCGCTGGAATCTTGTTAAGGTTGTTGCTCTTGTACCAAACTGCTTTGAAGTGTGCAAATGCTGTCGCAGATAGAGAGTTTTGAAAATGAGATACAGAGGAATGGGGGTGGAAAATGCACACTCCATCGAGCGGAGAGAAAGAAGGATGCCGACAGAGACAGTGAAGGGAGGGTTTCGTATCTCTCTACCTCTACCAGTATATTTGGACGTTCTTCCAGGCAAATTCTCTGCAGCGCTTCTGCTCTTCTTCACAGATAACACATTCAGACTGGTGTGTTCTTTTCCTTGCCCAAAAGCTCAGAATTCAGTTTATTCACCAAGTTTGGACTTGACGATGAATTGGAGTTTGTGCGTTGCTGCCATGGTAATAATAAAAAATATACAATAAACATACATATAGTGTGAAAAGAATAGTATTATTCAATTGTTCAAGACAGAAATGATAACATGCATAATGAATACGCATTGTGTGAAAATATGTAGACAGTACAGCTTGAACTGACTATTGATTTTTTAATTTAATCAGAATGTTTTTTTTTTGTTTTTTGCTTTGTATGCATGAATAATACGAAAACTTTCAAGAAATGCCTGAGTCATATTTTTTCTAAAGAATCAAAAGAAAAGCATATATTTTGAAACCCTATGTTTCACCACACAGAAAGTTATTTTAATTGTATGTATTCATCACGGTAGTAGTTCTGAATGCAAATTATATTATACAAAACAAATATAATAATTGTTTTTCAAAGATTCCGTTCTATTGTGCTGTATTACAATAATAATAATTCAGTGCAAAATGCAAAAACACAGCATCTGTCCTAAAAACTACATTGATTATGACCAAGACATTCACCTGTGGGTTCTGAATTATGAAGATCATAAATTAATTTGATGTTGCGTTACAGGTTATTCAGATCAGATTATTATCTGTTCTTGAAAACAGCAGTACACAGCCCAAAAAAATCATATTATGTCATTAGAGGGCCCCTATTATGGAGTTTTGAAAGTCACCTTTCATGTAGTGTGTAACCTAGTTCTAAGTGAATGGAAACACCCTGCAGAGTTTAAAAAATCTGAAAGTGCACCATATATAAATTTATTGTCTATCAAATGTAAAAGTGTACTTAAACGTTTTCCCATTTTTCAAACAAATTTTAACCCATCATCATTGTGACGTTAAGATGAAACATTAGTATATTGCCTGTCTAACACCAGGGATAACTTGAACCCTCTCAAACACTCCAGCGGATTCCTGAGGATACTAAATACATCATGTCAAAAAGACGCTGTGCTCTACAATACGTTTATTGTGTTTCATATTGTGTAGGTGTGTGGCTAACTGGCTAACTCACGTTATTACTGTCTTACTGAAAGACTACTGTAAATCAGCTGTGGGCTGCAGTATTACCTAAAACTGTGTCTATTAATGCAGATTGTCTGTCATTCTTACTACTTTAAGTAAAGATGAAGGATGGAGCGAGATTTGTTTTTCAAACTTTAATGTTACATCCGTCATTCATGTTCATTAGTGCTGGGCTAACTTATGTGCTGATATTGATACAGTTCCTGCACATGCACCGTAATAAATGAGAAACACACACACACACACACACACACACACACACACACACACACACACACACACACACACACACACACACACACACACACACACACACACACACACACAGGTTCATCATCGATCGCGCTGGGATTGGTGTAAAATCAACGGCATTGTTATTGTCTTTACAGTGTGTACATTAATCGCTCTTCACTGAAGCCTCCTGACAGAGCTGGAATTCAATTATGGTATTGGCGTTTGTTTCCGCAATGCACGCTGCACGCTGTAGATCAATCAGAATAGACTAGGCCATCTGACCAATCAGAGCAGAATAGGCTCGCGGAAAGGAGGGATTTAGAGAAACTGGTTCATCCAATGAGTCGTTTGAGAATTATTGAACATTGGGGATGTGCGATGTGCAATGTTTTTTTTTTTTTTTTTTTTTACCTGATCTGTTTGGAGACCTCCAAAACTAAATTAGGAAACTTTAAAATAGCATAATAGGGGCACTTTAGGAATCATGCCATTTGGATTGGCATGAGGGTGAGTGCATAATGATAGAATGATTATTTCTTTGGTAAACTTTTAGGTGTAATTGGAGCTCATATTTTAAGTGTTGGGTGTTCAATGTGTTGAACGCTAGTAGGAAGCTTTTATTGTCAAACCGAGTGCAATAGAAGTGGAATTGTTCAGTTTTGATGAAAACCATTGCTGGAGGGGACAAACATTTCTTGTACTCTGTACTGTAGATGCAAGAAGGTGAGAACATCACAACATGCTACACACCTGCCTCAGAGAAAACCTCTTTCCTTCCTGTATGTCTTGTTTGCACTTCCAGGGTAAATTTAACCGGATCATTCAGCGGTTTGTGAACGCACCTCTGGCACTTTACCCCATTGACAATGGAATGATGTGAAGGCCAGGTATGATAACCCATACTCTGATTTTGTCCTCTGCATTAAACCCATCCAAGTTAGTGCACACACACTAAGAGTAGTGAGTAGTGAACACACACACATTGCACTTGTGTGAGGGTTAGGTGCCTCGCTTAAGGGCACCTCAGTCATTTTCTGCCAGTATTGAAAATCAAACCTTCAACCTTCGGGTTACAAGTTTTACTCAACTGCCTAATGGTTACAACTGTATTTCCAAAATATTTTTACCCCCATTAAATAGATAACAAAATCATGACAGGTGGTCTGAGCAGAGGCCAAGCTAATTGTGCAACTGCCAAAAAAAAAATGTTTTTAACAATAACAGCCAGTGCGGTGTCTTTAAAGGAACACTCCACTTGTTGTTGTTGTTGTTGTTGAAAATAGGCTAATTTTACAACTCCTCTAAAGTTAAACAGTTGAGGTTTACCGGTTTCAAACCCATTCAGCCGATCTCCGGATTTGGCAGTAGCACTTTTAGCATAGCTTATCATAATTCATTGAATCTGAGTAGATTGTTTACATCTCGCTAAAAAATGACCAAAGCGTTTCGATATTTGTCCTATTTAAAGCTTGACACTTCTGTTGTTACATTGTGTACTACGAAAATGAAAAGTTGTGATTTTCTAGGCCGATATGGCTAGGAACTATACTCTCATTGCTGCGTAGTAATCAAGGAACTTAACTGCTGTACCATGGGTGCAGAAGAGAAAATGGTATTATGCAATGCCTGAAAATAGTCCCCAGCATGCTCTCTGTGCAGGCCAAAAAGCATGGTTGTCACGTTGGTTATGTTGACAGAATTTAGCCTATTTTCAGGCGCTGCATAATATCATTGCGCCCGCTGAACCCATGCTAACGGTGTAATCAGTTTCAATGATCTATGCTAAGCTATGCTAAAAGTGCTACCGCCAGACCCGGAGATCGCCTGAATGGATTCGACAACAGTAAAACGCAACTGTTTAACTCTAGAGCCCCTTTCACACTGCAATATTCCCGGAACATTGCCGGGTCGCCTTCTGTGTGAAAGCAACCACGTCCCGGAATTGATTACCGAATTGAACCCGGGTTGGGGACCTAGTAACATTGCGGGATTCGACCCGGGACAAGCGCTGTGTGAACAAAAGCCGAAACTAATGCCGCAACGTACGTAGTTTACGTAGTTATCGTGTGACTCCTAGAGCTTGTTTTTTCAATAACACAACCCTGCAGTGCCAGAAGAGCTAGTCGGTGTTTTAAACGCAGAGAGTGTTCGTATACAAAAGAAACTAAAATTAAATAAGCAGAAATGTGCGCAAACTGGACACAAGTCGAGACCACGGAGCTGCTTACAATCCGCGCTGAAGCTGAGATCGCTTGTTATTATACGTCACATCCGGATGTCACGTGTCAACTCGATCCGTGACCGTTACGGGTTGTGTGTAATGCACGTCAAGTGTGTGTTGACACTTACGTTATCATAGCTATCAAAATCCAGTGTTCTGTATTTTGCGTACGTGAGTTTTTGTGGTAGATGTCTATAAAAAAATATATAAAAATAAAATGAAAAAAATAGTGTACTGTGCTAATTAATTGAGATTTCTTACAGCTCTTACAGGTTGTTGGCCTTGTCTGTTTCGTTGCTTCTATTGCTCTCCCCTTTTTTGTAAGTCGCTTTGGATAAAAGCGTCTGCTAAATGTAAATTAAATGTAAATGTAAATGTGTGTGAAAGCGCACAAATTACGGCATTTCGCTGGCAGTGTGAATGGACCAAATTTAGCGACCCGGGAACAAACGCCGGGTCGCATTATCCGTGTATTTGCCGGAATCGCAGTGTGAAAGGGTCTTAGGGGAGTTGGAAAATGTGCCTATTTTCAAAAAAGTGGAGTGTTCATTAAAATAAGGTGATGTTAAATATTTCACCTCCTGGGCTTTGTCTGACTCCTCGTTTTCTCTTTTTCTTCTTCTGTGGTGGTTTCTCACTCATGTAGGCAACTTTAAAGCTTAGCATTGACACTCTGTGTTGAAGTCACTGAGAGAGTGTGTGTGGGCCTGTTTAGTCAGTCTCTTCTGAAGAGGCTCACCTTAACACCAGTAAGCTGATCTCGGCTTCGCAGGGTGTGATGGAGCTTATTCCACACATACACACTGCTCAAAGAGAAAGAGACATACATTTACGTGTAGATCTCACACCTGAACTAGATGAGACACTATTTGACAGGCTTCATTGAGTCATTATGTTATCACACACACACACACACACACACACACACACACACACACACACACACACACACACACACACACACACACACACACACACACTCACACTCACACTCACACTCACACTCACACACACACACACACACACACACATTTGTTTTTGTGAAATGTGCGGGCATTCCATAGGCGTAACGGTTTTTATACTGTACAAACCATATGTTCTATCTCCCTGTCCCTAAACCTACCCATCACAGGAAACATTCTGCATTTTTACTTTCTCAAAAAAAACCTCATCCTGTATGATTTATAAGCATTTTGAAAATGGGGACATGGAGAAGTGTGTGTATGTGTGCTCTACCATATGCTTTGCAGTTCACTTTTCTACCAAGGCTCACAGCTCTTGCCACCCTGGTAATTGCATCCTCTTGTGTGTTTGGAGCATGTCCAGCTCCTGTTTGTGTGTGAGAGAGTGTGTATGTTCAGCTTTAGGAGGCTTCGGTGTGTAGACAGTAGATTTTCTCATCATATGTTTCTGGTCCCACATCTCTCACTGCCGTAATGTTGTATTAGTCCTGTGTCCTGCTTAATGTGCTTTTTGTTGCAGTGTATTCAGGAAATAATATTTCATGCCAGAAAATAACGGGATATGTGAGACACTTTGATGACAAAGAGGTACATGCATTTGGGATGTGGCTTTAGAAAGATAGATGTACAGCTAAAAATGTCCAGGTATCACTTTATAAGGGTAATCCATCATGACACTTGAGGAACAAAGTAAAAATAATCGTGAAGTCTAGTGGTGGAGATGGGTCGGTCCACGGGCGTTGCGGGGGTGAGCTGCACCTGGAAGAGCCCATTAACTGGGGGCGTGGAGGGGTGCGGTGAGAACAGAGGGATTGGAACAGATGGAGGGATGACAGGTGGAGACAGAGGGAGAGCAAGAGGTGAGAAGTAATCAAACTGAGCCCACAACTCACAGCTGAGAAGAGCAGGTATAAACACGAGAAAAAGACAGAGAATGTCTCATAAACAATGTATTAAGAACTGTTAAAATAAAATATTATACTTCAAATTAAAGAAAAAATGCAGAACCAGAGTATAGAGATGAATCACATAATAATCCCATGGCTTTGATGCTGTACCATATAGAGTATCATTTAAAGTGTTTTGTGGTCTTTGAAATGGTAATATCATGGCACTTTGACGTGTGCCATGGTTCTGTATGTTTTCATACATGACATTGAATGTAAAATGGTAAAAATCGCCATGTGTCTTGAACAAAAGAGAGAAGGAGAGAATGAAGGATTATGTGTGTCACACTGTGAGTCAGGATGACAGAACTCAACCTTTATGAACGTTAACTAGAACAAACTTCACTTTTACACCAGTGATAATAAACTTCAGTATTCAGCAGGTCTCAGATGAATATCAGTTGTCTCGCACATGTACAAGACCGAAAAAGCCTTACGGTGTGAGAGCGCTTTGAGCTCGGCGGTTTGAGCTCAGCGGTTCTCTCCCGCCCTGCTGGTGTGTTGCGTATTTCGGGTATTCGAGTAACACGTCAGTCCTGCTGTAAGGCCGAGAGCCATGGCTTGTGCCATCTCGAGGAAATGTAATTCAGCGGCCACTGTTTAAATGTCATTTGCAGTTTTTCAAACCCAGTGTACGGATGCTTTATATTCTTATATATATATATATATATATATATATATATATATATATATATATATATATATATATATATATATATATATATATATATATATATATATATATATATATATATATATATATATATATATATATATTAATGACTGTAAGGTTGGAATTGTCACTCTCTATTACAGTGCAGAGGCCATAGTTCAGGAAATTATACAGACTAAATAGTAGTTTTGTGTAACTGATTTTAAATTTAAAGCAGCACATGAGCCTCAGGTTCAGCTTTTATTTTATTCTCTCTCTCTCTCTCTCTCTCTCTCTCTCTCTCTCTCTCTCTCTCTCTCTCTCTCTCTCTCTCTCTCTCTCTCTCTCTCTCTCTCTCTCTCTCTCTCTCTCTCTCTCTCTCTCTCTCTCTCTCTCTCTCTCTCTCTCTCTCTCTCTCTCTCAGTCACTCACACGCACACGCACACGCACACGCACACACACACACTTTGTAAATATCCTTCTGTGGGATCTGTGTGAAAGGGTAATATTGCACCTTGTCAGCCGAGGTGTTGACGTGCATATCTTTGATTATTAAATGGGTCATGTCATGAAAATCAGGACTTTTAATGCTTTTTTTCAAAAAGAATCTAAGATGCTAAACTGGAATTGCCATAGTTCCGATCCCACAACCATGAGCACACACACAGCATATTACAGTCTGCATTTACATATTGTCCTCACTGATACTAGTGTAAACAGCACTGGTCTGCATATGTTAGCCAACCATTTACATGGGTCATTTACATATATTCTTAAAGGCACAGTAGTGAAAACATCCTGTATAATTCTAAACTCAGCAAAACCTAACAAGATTTGTCTAATGAACTAGTTACATAACTGCACATCTGGTTTACAAGCACAATACAATTGCACACACTATATTTCTTCTCCGAGTGTGGCTGCAACCTGAAATTATGTTCACATGCAAATTTGCATTAATAGAGATACGCATTTGTTCTGGACAATTTACAATGGGGAAAAAAAAACTGTTTTGGTGAAAGAAAGCTTGACTAACTTTATAAATGGACAAAAAGCTGATGCACAAAATGCATAGACTATAACTGGGGTTTATATAAAGAGATAATATTGCCCTTATTGACATCTAAGGTGTTAACATGCCCATCTGTGATTATTAAAGATTAGTCGGGCTGAGGTTAGATAACCCATACATTTTCATTTCTGTCCTGAGGACATCGACGGAGAGCAGAAGCTTCTGTGCAGAAACCCTTTGAGTCACGTCTTTACCGGCTTTAGTCCGCTGACAAACCTGCAAGATGCTTCGCACAGCTACTTCTAGCGGCTTGAGATGAAAATTCAATTTAATCTGCCCGGCTAACCAGTCGCGATTCTGCACGGCAATAACATTTAAAGCCGGAGCGTGTGCTTAAACGCAGCATAAATGAAATTTCAGTTGACAAACTGTAGAGAGCCTTTTTAAAAGATTTTCCAGAGCTGTGTAAGCGTTCTCCGAAGACGTCCTCTTGCTAATCTAACAAACAGCAGTTTTGGCTTCCTCGCAGATCTAATAAATAATTAAACATTTCTGCCTCGATTTCTGTTTAAAGGGCTACTGCTAAATTTTCCTTAATGTAGACGTTTCGTGTCATTATATGCACCATGGTGTGATCTTGTTGACCCACGTTGTTCATTTTGCATTACACATCTCAGACTAACGTCTGCAGCTCGTACGCAAGTCTCAAGTGTGAAGCCTGGTAGATTGTTGACTTTTCAGACGCACTTGATGACAAAAGGAAATAATTTCTCCTTTAGTGCAGCGCCCAGAGGGATTAAATTATTGGACAGCATTTCACGAGTTGGAATTAACTCACAAGGTTGTATCAAGGCCCTTTTGCAATCGGCTGCTCTTGTTTTCCCTGAACGGATGTGTGTGTGTGTGTGTTTTGTGTGGTGTATCTGTGCAAGTACTCCTGCATTATGCTGATGTGTGTTTGTTTGTCTTCTGAGAAAAGTGTGCGTGTGGGTGTTTTGTGTAGGAGTTTATCTGTGTGTGTGTGTGTGTATGCGCGCGCGTGCGCATAGTGTGTATGCTCATGCGTTCCCTTTATACAATAAAGAATCCTGAACAGAAGTTGCATGGCCTTGAGCTGTTGTATTTTCACTATAACGCAGTTAAAAACTCACAATGGGAGTTTTAAGATTCTTGAACTTGAGAATGATAAATACTGTGCGTTTGACTCAATTCAGCTGAGGAGGGAATTTTATTATTGCAGTACTTTACTACTAAATAAATAAACTGTCAATATTATTTACTTTGTAAGCTGCAGGCATATTGCATTTGATTTAGCGAGCTGTCTCAAGATGAAACTGTCACTAGTTCACATCTCATCAATCGATAATCAGCCAAGATTGCTGAATGAAAGATGTGCTTGTTTTTTCGTAGTATAAACAGAAGGAATGACGGTTGTCAAGAAAAATGTGAAGTGAGCATGGAACGGACCTTGAAGAATCTTTGGCTGTCTTTGAGAAACTTTGGATTTGTGTAAAGTCAAAATAATAGGTAGAGTTTCAGTTTTGTTCTTGGGGTAAAAATGTAGCTTTATTTGAACGGATTTCTGTAATGTGAATTAGTATGTATTTATTAGGGAAACAAGTTTTGGTCTTTATATGAAATAAAGCGGAGGGGTTGAAAAATAAGAGGGCTTGGTGGCATCAGTTAAAATGGAAGTTTATTTAGAAATGGATTCTGTTAAATATCTTGTAATAAGGAAGTAAATATGATCATTTTTGATTGTATGTGGCTATGCAGATAGCACTAAAATATTGTTAAATAACTGTTTTATTGTGTGTTTTCTGTCAAGAACATCTGTCATATTTCACTTCATACCTAAATTATATTTTGTTTATAAACTTTTTTTTCACATACGATTTAGATTTTATGTCAATTAAGTCACCAGACAATACTACGATGGTATCTAAAACCTTAAAAAACAATATTTAGCAATTTTAATAATAAATGAGTAAATTTTCTGTTTTATGCAAAAAGTTCAACATTTAGTTTTTTTTTTGTATTGTGAGTGTACACAGTAGAAACTCAACAGATTATAATGATGTATAAAACTTGCCTGTTTGACTAAAATCGACTATTGACGAGTATGTGGAGTCTCTTTCGCACGGATAAGAAAAAAGCGGGGATATGCTAAGGCCATGTGTCCACCAAATCGATTTTTCCCGAGGCTGCCAAATTTCTCCAATTGTTTTCAATATGACTGTCGCGTTTTTAAAAAGGGAGCTGGGTGTCAATTTCACACTGAGCACTATGCGTTTATACCAGATTGTAAAAAAAAAGACACACTCTCAAATGTTGACATAAGTAAAGCCACCAGTGTCCAAATATGGCACTGACATCTTGGGTCTCGAGTCTGCGCAGTAGTGAGCATGAAGTGGAGCTGCAATTTCAAGGTCTCGCCCCCACACTCCCGCTGAAATGGTTATGTAATATAGAAATTCAAATTAAAGCTCCAGTTTCCTCCCGAAGTTCCCGAAAAATGCCCTTTGGTGCCTCAGTGACCGGCGCTCAGAAAAGCCGCCAATCTCAGCTGTCACTCATAATATCACACTCACATTTATATAACATCAAATTACTAACTAAAACCAAACTTATTTAAAACTGCAGTCCGTAACTTTTTGCACTCTAGTGGTTAATAAACAGAACTCCATGCATCATGTGGAAGAACATTGCAGCCGGAGCTACTTCTCTCTGTTTATGTCTATGGCGGATCACGCAGGGACTGTGCTCCTCCGCAGCGGTACCTACCAGTCTGGCCTGAAATAGTCCATATATAAATACTTATTATAAGTGTACCATAATGATTCAGGGTAAGACAAAAACACAGTTTGGAAAATGGATTCATGTTGTACATTCTCATTATATAATTTTTGTAAATCTTGAACACAAAAAAAAGTTACGGACAGCAGTTTCAAAGAACGAACACTTGAACTAACATAGTGGTGATACACTTCCAGCCGCCTTGAGGCGTTCGAGGCGCCATGGCTTCACTTTTTCACGTGTGGCACCCTTGGTTTTTACCTGTCGCAGAGACAAATACAAAACCGACTATTCTGCTTGCACAATGGCAACAGACAACAACATATCCTTTACACTGTGTCAAAATGTGTACATAGAAACAATACAGAAACAAACTATCTAGTAACACTTCTGCGGATATTCCGGATCATAGCAAGCACAGCGTCTCAACTGGAAGAAAAAAACACCAAAAAAAAACCGGAGCATCTGCTGTTTACAGATGACCAAAAATTCTTCAGTGAACACTCCTAACTGTCATTAAAAATTACAATAATGTTACTTAATGCCCGTGTATAGCTTCAGGTTCAACAATTCTTTGATGCAAAATATATCTGATCTCTTTCTTTTGACTTTGCTTTGAAATGTGAGCTGTCTTTTTGAGCTTCACCCATTTATATAGTGACGGCGTTAATATTTACATTTGTGGAGCACAAGAGCTGTTAACCCTGCTTGCCATGTTAGCAAACACACGACCCCAGCAGTGAGTGTTGTGTTCACGGCCTGAAGATAGTGGTCAGATGTACTCGCATAATGGAAAAAAGTCTGTGAATGATGAGTCAGTGTTCTGTCATCACTGGAGGCGTGTGTGTTTAAGCTGTGAGCCACAGACCGCAGAAGCACCAATTCTTTCATGCTACCAAAGTGCCGCATGTACCTGAACTAACATTTCCCACCAGAGGCACTTTACCTCTTTCAAGTTTTGACAGAGTTGATCCTGGTATCTTGTTAAACGAACAAAGTCTCCCCCATGAATCACACTCTTCTGTTCGAGTGACACACACTGCCTTGTACGTGATTTACTCTTACATGAACATGTCAAATTAAACAAGTTGCGTTCCTTCCCGCGAGGAGGCTGATTGCTTTTGCTAGTGTGCCGGTTTTCTTTAATTTGTCGGAAATAAATAGCATTTAGTCGCCGCATGGTGCGTCCCACCTTTACACACAGGTCACCGAAAAACATCAGAGGAGAAAAATGACCACCGTGCATCAAAAGAAAGCCAATCACAGCACTAAAAAAACCAACGCATGACATAGTGCCTTAAAAGCCTATCTGTAATTGCTTTGTTGAATGCTATATCTCCTGTCCTCATGTAATGGGGTCATTCTGTGGTTTTTAGACGGCTGAGTAATGTCTAACCGCTCACAGTTTGTTAGGTGAGAAAATGAGGAGACCTGAATAAAGTGATAAATCACTGATCTGATGACACCAGAACCAGGTCAATTAAGAGCGGCTTTATTTTTGGAATGGCAGTGCCTGCATTTTGCATTTTAATGCAGTTTTCTTCAAAAATTACAATCTAGAGACTAAAATATTGTCATTTATAACATTTATGTAGTCGTTTTTGACAGGATTAAGGCATACATCACCATAATTCGCTTGGCAAGCACACAGCACTTGCAGCAAAATGAATAAGTAGTTCAAATTCAGAAATATTACACAATTTTAACATTATTAAAAATGCTTTTTTACTGAAAAATACTGATTGACTGAAACAGTCTTTGTCATAGAATAGATCAAAGATGTCCTACTATACTTTTTCACTTCAGTTAGTCTAAAATGTTGTTTGAGCATAAAAAGATCTCCAAGGTTACAAAGCTTCACTCCAAAGGGAGATCATTTTCATTTAATAGAATCCACTTTCCAAGAACTACACAAAATGACTCGTTTGGACTACAAGGTCCTTATGAAGTCACAATGTTACTCATTTAAATAATCTCTACCCACGAAATACACAAAAAAGGTGACGAGGCCTAGAGCTGCATTAGAGAAGATGATGTTGTCGGTATGTCAAAGAGACCCTGTTTCCAAAACTCTTACCTTAGACCTTAGAGTGGTTAAAATTTATTTTAAACACCGTTCCAGAACATTATAACCCCAACGTTTGTCTGTGTGCTGCACATTTTATGAAAAACAGCTTCCAGAAGCTAATAGACAATGCAGGCTATGTACAAAAGCTTCTCCTGAAACTGAAGAAAAATTAGAAACATTAGCCATGGTTTTATGATCAATTACTGTTTGTATTACCATAGTTTTCTGTCAAGAATCAATATTAAATGTTGTATAACATTGTATCTAAAATGTATAAGAACATCACACAAAAGTACATGCATGATCCTCTTGTTTGTTAAGATTCTTAAAGGGATAGTTCACTTTGAAATTAAATTTTGACTTAGGCCATCAGTGTGTACTTACGATTGGGGATTGTTTAATTTGGACTTCTCTGTGTATGCTCTTTGAGGTGGTGACCATAGACCTGCATTATGTGAGGCACAGACAAGAACGGTTTGACCTAAAATGATCAAAATTGAAACTACGGGGGAAACAAATACTCCTACATCTCGGATGCCCATGAGCTTTAAGTCTGAATCAGCTTTAAATTGGTTTGAAAATGATGGCATCCTTTATAGCTACATTTAAATACTAAATGTAACAGATTCAACTAGATTCAACTCTATCTAAAATAGATTTAGATATCTAGTATCTAAGCTAACCAATCACAGCCTGTTTCATATTCTTCATTGAAACAGGAAAGACTGGGGAGAGAAGTGCAATAATAATGTAAAATATGTGAAAAATAAGCATGAAAGCATATTCTAGTACAGCACAAAAACAAAATAAAGACTAAAGAATAATAGGACCCGTTTAAATTGGCAGTTTGTTTCCTTTCATTTATCTAAAAAAAAGATTTTGATTTAGTCACTTTCAATATAAAATTGTTATAAAATTCACATAAAATTATATTCAAACTTACATTTGATGCTTTTTCCAAAAAATAAAGCATATAAACAGTACCTGAGATCACCTTTGTCATACGTGATGTGCTGTTGTTCCAGCCGCAGCGTCGCAGAAATAGTAACCGTTTCTAAAATATAATCGTTGCATATTGCCTTTGCGGATGGTTAGGACAAAATCTCTGAATAAGATGGAAAAGATACCTTTTATTGAGCGTTGCGGCGTCGTGTCACGTCTGGTTAGGACACGGTGTAATGGTTCAGAGCTCGTGAGATGATAAGCACGTGTTTTGTTTTAGTAAACATCACTGCCCTTAAACCAAATCCAGTTTAACTATTTATCCAATAACCATCTGGTTCAGCACCTCTGGAGGTGTAGAGATTTTCCCAGCCTCTGTCTTGTGCTGTTAGCAGTCAAAATGCTCAATAAAGCACCTGCTTTTAATGAGAATCCAATGAGGTCATGGACGTCGGGTGGGCAGCGTTAGCGTTTTTCCTCCTGTATACTGTTTGTACTTCTTTATTTCTGTTCTGAGCACAATAGGCATGAAGAAAGCATTTGACACTAATGCATGAGAGCATCTGAAAAACTAAAGTAAGAGAAAAAATATTAAGAATGAGGAAGAGAAAAAAAAAAAAAAATCTAGTGTTCAGTCATCCAGAACCTAGCCTATCTTTCTGGTACACAACGAAGCGCAAGGTCTCTTTCTTGTTCTACCTCATATTTTCCTCTCCCTGTTCCCACTTTTTTTGTGCAACAAACATGAGAACGCTTCAAAACACTTATGCAGCCCACCTACCGCTCTCAGCGGAGTTGCTCGATCAGATGTGGAGTTCACGGTTTAGATTCAGAAAGGAGTGGACGCTTGGGGAGAAGACGGCTGTTGGGCTGATTCTCTGGATGTTGAATCATTTCATCATGTCATATCACATTTGCAGCCTCTAATAAATAAGTAGATGTATTTTTGGTTTATATATGTACAAGTATTTTCTGAGAAAATGTAATAGAGTTGAAGCCATAGGGCTGTTTCACATCATCTTTATCTTGGCGCTCATATGATCAGGTTTCAGTATTCACACGGATCATTCACAGAAGTTACAGAAGTGATTAAGCACTACTTTTGTTCATGTAAATTAGATTTCTCTGTTACACTTTATTTTACAGTGTCCTCATTCCACGTTGCATGCAGTTAATGTAATAACATTATGCATAATTGCACATAAAGCCTAAACCTAGCCCTATAGTACATGTTAATTACTGTTAGCCAGTACTAAATATATAATTTCTATGCAAACTTGTTTCTACCTCAGAATAAAACATTTTAAAAGACAATTGCAACTTGTATCTCACAATTGAGAGTTTACATCTCGCAAGTCCGAATTACGAGATATAAACACGCAATTGTGAGTTATAAAGTCAGATGCATTTCTGACGTTATAACCCTCAGCTCTGACTTTTTTTTTTCTTCTCAGAATTGCAAGTTTACATCTTCTTCTTCTTTCGGCTGTTCCCTTCAGGGGTCGCCACAGTGAATCATCTGCCTCCATCTATTTCTATCCTCTGTATCCTCTTCTCTCAGACCGACTACCTTCATGTTCTCCTTCACTACATCCATAAACCTCATCTTTGGTCTTCCTCTTGACCTCCTGCCCGGCAGCTCTAACCTCAGCATCCTTGTATATATATATATATTCACTCTCCCTCCTCTGAACATGTCCAAACCATCTCAACCTGGCCTCTCTAACTTTGTCTCCAAAACATCTCACATGTGCTGTTCCTCTGATGTACTCATTCCTGATCCTATCCATCCTCGTCACTCCCAAAGAGAACCTCAACATCTTCAGCTCTGCGACCTCTAGCTCTTCCTCCTGTCTTTTCCTCAGTGCAACTGTCTCCAAACCATACAACATTCCTGGTCTCACTACTGTTCTGTACACCTTTCCTTTCATTCTTGCTGGTACACTTTTATCACAAAACAGACCTGACACTTTTCTCCACCCATTCCAACCTGCCTGCACACTCTTCTTCACCTCTTTTCCACACTCCCCATTGCTCTGGACTGTTGACCCTAAGTACTTAAAATCCTGCACCTACTTTACCTCTTCTCCCTAACCTCACTGTTCCACTTGGTTCCCTCTCATTCAAACACATGTACATATATCCCACAATTCTGACTATATCTACCAAAAAAAAAAAAAAAAAAAAAAATCTGAATTTGTGGAAACAAGCTTCCATTTATTTCACTGTAAGAGAGACACTAAAAAGTGTAATCACTTTCTAAATCACTTACTTCAAATACAATTTATAGTTTATGTCAGTAAAATAAATGCTGGTAACCCTTTATTTCAATGGTCCCCTCTAGACATTCTATTAACTATATGTAACTTTGCTACTACATATCAACTAGTTTTCAGTGAGAATTCATAGACTGTCTGCTTAATATCTGCTAACACTTTATTGTGATGGTCCCCAACAGATACTCTACCATTGTTACGTTTCTTTCCAAGCAGCCTTGATGCCAACTTTTTTTTACTAACCCTAACCATAACTATAACAGCCTACTAATGCTCTAATGAGAGTTAACTGACATGCAGTTGCAAAGTTATTTACAGTTAGTAGAATGTCCACAGTGGACAATATAAATTGTAAGCTAACTGCTTAATGTATTAGTCCAGAAATCCCTGTATTTTATGCATGGAGCTGCAGTTGTGTTACACAGCTGAAATGCTGTCAGTGAGAAGTTGCTTTATTCATGTACTGACTTTTTAATGCATGCTATTCCAAAAATGGTATTTTTAAACTTTCATCAAAATTTTATATTTCTTTACCTCTTCTTTTTTTGCTGACACCATCATATCCTCTAGACCAATATAATTGAAATTCATTCAGTGACCACTTTTCCTCATCCAATCAATTCCCAATGAATAAAAACTCAAGGCTTGCCCTATATTATTTTTCACATAACTGTTTAACTATTAGGAAAATAAAATAATTTGTGAGCACTGTTTTATGTTTAAATTTGTTTTGTCTCTGTGGGTATTACATAATATGTTTCTTTTTCAGAGATACCCAGCCATGCACGTCATATTCAGATGTTGAACTATATCTTTGTATACTGTATCAGAGGGAATATACAGAGGGAATTGTGCTATTTTCTACTGTGGAACACAAAAAGAGAATTTGTCCCAGGGGCTCTTTTCATTAGAATGAAAGTGAATGGGGACAGACACACCATAAAAAGTATCATAAAGTAGTCCATATGAGTTATATGCCACATTCGAAACCATATGATAACATTTAAGGGGTAGCTCATGCAAAAACAAACAAAAAAACAAAACAAAAAAATCACTATTGCAGACAACATGTATGCCTTTTGTTGAAAACAAAAACGATATTTTGAAAATGTCTCACATTGGATGAGTTGTTTTGAACCCCATTGACACCCATTGTACCCCATGCATATTTTTAGGTTTAATCTTGCACATACATGCTACAGATTGTGTGAATCCCTGCATCTATACGGTCAGTTACAGACACAGAGAGAAAGAGTGAAATGCTTCTCTGTGGCATGTTGGGCCACAGTGTGCTGGACTGACTTTGATATTTGTGTGAGTAACAGACCCTGAAGGAGTCACAAGAGATGTGTGATGTAGAGCTGCTGGAAGAAATAGTGATGTAATTGCACTATTTACACAAACAGTCGCTTTAGTTCAGTGTGAAGATTTGTCCACACCATCACATAGCTGAATACAGTTTATTTGCTATTTACTTTAGAGGAGGAGATGAATATTGCAGAGAAGAAGAGAGATTGTTTATCTGCCACTAATGTCCTACAGCGCTGGATTCATTCACCTCCACAGACGCTGATCTACTTCCTGTAGTGCGATTAAGACGGATGGACTGTTTACGACTAGAAATGGAGATGCTATCGGCATGAAATGAGGGACACAAAAAGTGTCATTAGCTATGTTTCCATCCAAAGTTGTGAATTTAATGTATGTGCAAAATTGGAACATCGCATAAAATATTTGTGTATAAAGAGAACAAAATCAAATTGTTACTTCCTGATAAACTGGTGCTAAATATCACTATAGGAGAAGCCACTGTGTATATAATATATTTTGTATATAATAAATTACTTGCACCTCAGAGCGAGCAGATAAAGAGCAATAAATGTGGTCATGTTATCTTGCTTTCGGAGGCAGATGCCTGCTGTTTGGGAACGCAGTCGTGCAATTATACAGAACCACTTTGACGACAGACTTTGCAGAATGACCATAAAAGCATTTCAGATTCGGACAATGTGATCGATCCGCTGGTTAGTCCAGTTATGCCGTCCCATCATGGAATTTATTTGGTTCATGTTTTTCCATCGTGGTTTATGCACGTTTTCTTATCAGATATAAAAAAATGTATACAACTCAACTGAGGAGGAAAGAAAGGAAGGAAGGAAAGGTGGGTGGGTCTAAGTAAAGAAGGAAGGGTGGGTGGGTCGGAGTAAAGAAGGAAGGAAGTATGAGTGGGTGCAAGGAAGGAAGGAAGGAAGGAAGGAAGGAAGGAAGGAAGGAAGGAAGGAAGGAAGGAAGGAAGGAAGGGTGGAAGGAAGGGTGGAAGAAAGGAAGGACGTGTGGAAGGAAGGAAGGACGTGTGGAAGAAAGGAAGGACGGGTGGAAGGAAGGAAGGACGGGTGGAAGGAAGGAAGGACGGATGGAAGAAAGGAAGGACGGGTGGAAGGAAGGAAGGACGCGTGGAAGGAAGGAAGGAATGGTGGGTGTGTGGAAGGAAGGAAGGAAGAAAGAGAAGGAAGGAAGGAAGGAAGGAAGGAAGGAAGGATGGATGGATGGATGGATGGATGGATGGATGGATGGATGGATGGATGGATGGATGGATGGATGGTCCTTTGGGGAAGTATGTATTTGTATGTTCCAAGTCACACAAGTACACACTTCTCCAATTATTCCCATCTCTTCTGATGAATTCACATTGTGCACAACAAGTCAAGAACATGTACGGGAAGTCTTGTTAACTGTATAATGACTGTCCGCTCAGCTTATGTTTGGAGCAGATATGTTGACACTATGACATGTTATTCAGGCCTGCACATATCTTCTATCCAGCAGACCTTTCTTCAGCCTTTTGAGTTTGATGTTTGATCTTTCATTTGCATGTCATTAACCACATTATAGGTTTTGACCAGAGTTCTCTCTCTCCCTCTTATGAGCAAGCTGCATGTTTTCCAGCACATCACTTTTGGTCCCTAGTGTGATAATTAATATTCCTGTTTGTCCAGTGCCTCAAACGCTGCCTTTAGGCATTTATGAAATGATGATGATTTAGACTGCGGAGCTTTGCATCGGCCCCGCTTTTCTTGCGGAGAGGGAGACGAATACACTCCTGTGGAAGACAAACATGCATGCAGTCAGAGTGAAAGAGAGCCTGTGGATATGCTTCCAAATAACACATTCAACAATGGTGCAGAAGATAAGTGACAGGTACAGACCGAAAGAGTTCACGTTGGTTCCTTTACGATTCGTGGTTGTTTTCATATTTACAGTGACTTTCACATCTGCGGTGACATTCCCTCTCAATAGCCCTCAATGTAAATGAAACGATCTCACAAGGCTTCCTTTGCTCTCCAGAAAAGCTGCGCGACGGGGCACCTGAAAGAGGAAAGCGTGAACTGAAGCAGTTGCCGTAATTAGTGTTCTTAGCAAGATGCATCGCCACTCCCTCGGCTGTCTCTTTCCGGCCCTTCCTACTACAGATTCCCAGGCACCGTGAGCCTCCCCTGCCTGTCAAAACTGTCAGATTCAACCTGCTGGTATGCAAGGAGCGGGCACACTCTGGAATGCAGAAAGTAGGGTTAATGCATTCCTGAAGTCTAGCACGCCCAACTGACATCCTTCGCTGTCTTCGCTAAATTCCAGAGCACACCGTTAGCGCTAAACAGATGTTAACATAACTTAGCTAGATTAGCATTTTTTCTGAAGGAGACAGCAGCGTTTCAAAGGCAGCGGGAGAGTAATGTTAAAGTTTTATGTTAGTTTTGGGTTAAGCTTTGGTTCTGCGTAAATGAAATGCCACTTCAGTGCTGCTGCGTTGCAAAGCTCCCTTCCCAGTGCACACGGACTGTATGTGGAATACCACGAGGCTGTTGTGCAGCTGTTATCTTGGCAATTGATTATTCTGTTGATTATTCCTTTGATTCATGGAATAGAAAGCCACTTTCTTTGTTCTATTCTACTTTCTATTCATCCAAAGAATCCTGAAATAATGGATCACTTAAAAAACAACAACTACAACCAGTTTCAACATTGATGGTAATTATAATTGATAATATAATAATAAATCTCATGAGATTTAAATCTTCATGAGCAACAATCAGGATATTAGATGATTTCTGAAGGATCATGTGACACTGGAGGCTGGAGTAATGATGCTGACATTTCAGCTTTACCATCACAGTTGAACGAGTAGAAAACAGTTATTTTGAATTGTAACAATATTTCAAAATATTGCTGTATTTTATTGTATTGCCGCTGATAAAATATATAAATAAATAAAAAATCTTACTAAACCACAACATTTGAAACAAAAAAGTTTAAATGATTAGTTCATCCAAAAATGAAATGTATGTCATTAATGACTCACCCTAATGTCGTTCCACACCCGTAAGAGCTTCAGTTGAAGATCAACTGAAAAGATCTTCAGAACACAGTTTTAGATATTTTATATTTAGTCCGGGAGCGTATGGAAGTGTATACACACTATACTGTCCATGTCTAGAAAGGGAATAAAAACATCATCAAAGTAGTCCATATGTGACATCAGTTAGTTAATTAGAATCTCTTGAAGAATCGAAAATACATTTTGGTCCAAAAATAACAAAAACTACGATTTATTTTAGCATCAGTCTTCTCTTCCGGTTTTGTTTTCAATCCTCAAATAAAGTATAAACGGTTAAGGATCAGCATATTGATTCATGATTCGGATCGCCAATGTCACGTGATTTCAGCAGTTTGGCAGTTTGACACTCGATCCGAATCATGAATCAATTCGCTGATTCATAACCGTTCAAATCTTTCAAAACCGATCTTACTGGTGTGGAACGACATTAGGGTCATTAATGACATACATTTCATTTTTTGGTGAACTAACCCTTTAAATCACTATATTATAAATGCTAAAACACACAAACTCACCATTGCTTGAACATTGTTTTCGTATTTAAATGAAATGCTGTAAATGTTTAAACTTAATTGAAGAGGTTGCGCATTGACGCCTTAAAGCTACACTGTGTGATATTTTCCCCCATCTAGTGATGAAAAGGTATATGACCATCCAGTGAATAATAGTTTCTGCTCCTCTCAATTTCGATTTCGTTTCAACTCCTACGGTGGCCGATTTAGACATGGCTTTCAGTTCGACCTCTTCGGTGAGTGTTGCTTCAACTCAAGTGATGAGGTAATTTTTGAAAACTATTATAATTTGCAGTTATTTAATTTACCAAATGATCTATGATCAAATTAATCTATGTAAAATGAATAATAGTTTTAAGTTTTCGTTATTTTTAACCAGTTCATTGCTAACATCAGCTATCAGGTTCCCAGACGAATGCAAGCTCTTAGTAAAGTAACTTTTATCAGTGCTATCATTATTCTGTATATTGTACAACACCACTAGCGTAAGGCAAACAAATTATAATGCAATTAAAATATTAATCTCATGTTATCTGTCATAGAACACGGATTTATGTTATAAGGTAAACAATACTTTTTCATCATTGACGCGAGGAAAACTATCCTAGACGTCGTTCTAGTGTTATGCACAGCACACCATGATATAATTAGCAAAGCAACAATAAAACTTCCAATATACACAAATAGGCTGAATTAATATTACCTGTCGAGAAGAAAGCAGGCAACGTCGGCGTTCTTTTTAAAACCGTTGCTCCTCATGAGCTCTCTCCATCTTGGAAAGGCCACTCCAATATTTACTTTTGTCTTGTTGATTTGCCCGTTGCGTTGCCGTCTTAATTCTCTTTTCCGCTTCCTTGGCGACTCTGATACATATCCCGCAATGTTACTAGGTCCCCGACCCGAGTCGAATTCGGTAATCAATTCCGGGACGTGGTTGCTTTCACACAGAAGGCGACCCGGCAATGCTCCGGGAATATTGTGGGTCCGACGTGCAGTGTGAGAGGGGCTTAAGAGTGATCCTCCATCATCATATAGCAGCCTCAAGCAATCCCCCTCTTCACATTCGACACAGTGCCATCGAGTGTAAAAACGCGAAAAGCGAAGCTTGAATTTACGGGTATGTCCCTCTTTGGCAAATGTACTTTCAAGATGGAGGAGCAACATGGTGACCGCCATCCGAACCCTCAACACTTATGTATTTTCAATGGTATATTATAAAATTACGAGAATACATTATTACTTGAAAGAAGTAAATATACATTAATGAGCACGTATATTTTTGAAAGAACTAAGTGATTTTAGCTAAGAATAAACTAAAAAAGTTACACAGTGTAGCTTTAAATGTACAGAAAACAAACAAAAGGGCGGTACAATGGTGTAAAATATTGCCCGTTTGAGCACATTTCTGTATGGGCAACTCCACACCACACATTCTCATGCTTCTGTTTGCCACGTCTGGATGATACGAAGTCAAAGGATGTGCTGCGTGCGCCTCGATAAGCCTGCTCTGAAATATGACTTATCTCTTTCTGTGCTTACTTACGATAAAGAGAACACACTAGAGAGCAACAGCTGGGGTTCTCTACAAAACCCACAATCCTTAGGGGCCTTCTGTGGCTGTGTAAATACAACGCAAAGACTACCATGACTCCTGACGCAGAAATAGCCCAGCTGTTTACTCCGAAAAGAATCTGTGTCAAGACCGTCGCCCACTGCACATGCAGCCATCTGGCATTGACATATGCACCGTTTCTTGATGACTCCACTTAGTCTCTTTTGTTTCGTTCTTTGTTCCATTGTTCTTAATCACTCGTGCCTTTCCACAGCGCTTGGTTTTTGTCTTCGTCTTGCGCTTTTCAGTGGCTGGTTAGATTTTTGCCCGAGGTCTTTGTGGCGCGGCGGCGTACGTATGAATGATTCTAATCAGTCAAACTGCATAAAGGAAATAAGCTTCATTTCCGCCGCAGATTGCTCGCTTGGGCTCGTGTCCCGGTGTGCGGACGGCTGGAGCCTCCGGCACGTCGCTGCTCTGATATGTCTGTAGAGTCCACACATCTCGCCATGTGACAGGCGCTGGCGAGAGCCACCGACCGCTCAGATCTGTGATGAATAGTGCTAGATGTGGCTGCACTAGTAGGTTTTGACCTCTTCCTTCAGCTGGGCTGGTGGTTTGAAAGTAAAACATCTGTAGCGCTTTGGATTTGCCCTTGAGTTGAAGCGTCTATCATCCCTTCATGCGGAAATACTGAAAGCGTGGCATGCGATGACATTGTCACTAGTGTCAAAGAGCCAAAGGACACACTTATGGAGTCACTGTCCTGGTGCTAAAGGCTTGTCAGCAAATATTTCAGCATTTGTTTGACCTTTTCTGTCAAATAAAAACCAAATCAAACTAACTGTAAATACTCTACTGAAACCAGCCCAAGGCTGTTAGCTGGTTTTAGCTGGTCAGGCGGGTCTGGTTTTACAGGAAACTTGTCAGGCTAGGAGACCATATGGCTGATCAGATAAACTAGATGGGTAAGCAGCAAACCACCTCAGCTGATTTCTTGACATAAATGAGCTTCTTTTGCATACTCCTTATGCTAAGAAGCTTATTAACTCTTTCGCCAGCTTTTCAAAAAAGTTACCAGCCAAGCCAGGGTTTTTGACCATTTTCACAAAAATTGAATAGCCCATAGAATATTTTGTTTTATGAATATCTGAGCATGCAATATATCAAAAGAAAGAGCTGACCCTTTTCTTAAAAAAAAAATAAAAAAAACAAAAAAAAAAACTTTATTCTAGCTTCCTGCCTTCTTTTTTAGCAACACTTGAATATGGGTAAGTTCATAAAATCATGTTTTTGTGAAAGACTGTATCTAGATCAGATTCAGAACGATGATCAAACGCAGATGCAGTAGATCGAGTCCATCAACACCCCTAATGCTTGCACAGTCCTGTAGCTCATCCTGGGTCCACATTTCATTTACTAATATTAGGCTGTTTTAATTTATATGATGTTTAATGTTGATGATCACGTTATTTTTTCATGTGCATATGATTACATACGATCGCTTGTTTTACTGCGTCTTACTCGAGTGTGTTTTGATCAGGAGATTCAGTACTCATTCAGAAGCACCCCCTAGCGTCTTGAAAACACTGAAACGCGGAAAATTCGTTTTTTGGCCCGGAAGCGTTTTCTCACAAATAACGGAAAATTCTGTGTTTGGCGGGGAAAGAGTTAAAAGAATATGATTTTTTTCCCCCTGGATTTATATTGTATTTGTAACATAGTTTGTTATTATGGGAAGATAATGATAACAACCAACACGTTTTTGATAAAATAAACCAAAAAAATAAAAATAATGGTCTGATTCCAGGTCTCAAATTCCAGGTCTGGTCCTTGCACTGCCGTCGCTCTTCCTTTATTGCTCCCGTCACTCCTCCGTGAGATGAGACCGGTGTGGTGGGCAGATGGCGCTCGCCTCGCTGCTCACCACAGTATTATTTATCAAACACTGTGAGTATCACGCATACCTGAAAGGGAAGCTATTATACAAAATTCACTTTTCAAAGGTGTTTGAATACCGATGTGTGTCCACAGTGTGTGAGAACAACCAGTTTATAATGGTAATTTTAATAACAATTATTTTGTGCCGGACTGCTTTACAAACAAGGGGCTTTTCTTTTCAAAAAGGTTGAGGAGTCAATATCAATGCTTTAATTCATATACCGACAAAGTAACACACGTCACATGTTGTGAGTCCTTTCAAATTTTCTTTCTTAACACTTTAGAACCTGAAGCTAAAAAGAGTGTTTTCATATATTTAGGTTTTTTTTTGACTGTAGAATTTAAACACAATGTGCTGTATTCAAGTGTAAGGTGATTTTTTTTTCTCCAGAAAACAACAGGCTTTCAAAAAAGATACAGTTATTGACTTTTACTGTGCGTGGTAAGTTTGAAAATAGAATTTAAATGGAATTTTTTTTTAAAAGTGGGAATACAATTTACTGCTTTATGTTTAGAAAAAAGCAGAAAACCTCTAAACGAAAGAATCTAACACTTTAAACTTGAATAATAAACTATAACACATATATACAAGTCTTTTTATGACACTGGGTTGCTGAGTTTTCACTCAGGAGCCTTTTCTTTACCCTAGTTCTCCAGGCGGTTTTGATCATTCATTCACTCAGAATATGCAGAATTCGGGTCTGAAAGAGTCCCGCTCGTCTTCCTCCCAAGTGTCAAAAAAAAAAAAAAAACTCAATTGCCTCCTCTCTTGTATAATCTGTCTTTGTCATGTTTTTTTTTTTTTTTTTTTTTTTTTCATTTTTAATTATGTTTTGTACTCTAAATATCCTCTAAAACTCTAACTCTTTAAAAGTCTAACCTGCCGCGCTGCGTATCACCCTTCAAATCCCATCCCTCCTGCTCCCCCCGACAGCTGCAGCGATTTGCTGATGGAAATCATGACATTACCGTAATAAGCTGTATATTGTCAGAAAGTGCACGTGGTTTACTATCAGGAGCTATTTGAATGATTTTCATCGGTTGAAGAGTTACGATAACATGAATACAGCTTGGTTAGATGTGTCGCCGACGACATATTCGGTTTTAAAGGGTTAAAGAGCTTGTTGGCAATCTGTAAAATGACAGTTTCTGACACTTTCAGTGTGTGAGATTGTCCTGTCTTCTTGTAGCTGGTATGCCGGAGCTCCACAATATTCTTGAAAGGGGACCGGGAGCACCTGCTCATTTTCATTTAAAGGGATACACACAAAAAGGTCCGTTTTTGCTCACCTCTCAAAAGTGTCAATTAAATGTTATAAAAGTGGTATTTTGAGCTAAAACTTCACATACTCTAGAGGACATCAGGGGCTTATTCCTTATTTTTATTTAAATCTTGTAAAAAGGAGCATAATAGGTCCCCTTTGAATAATATGTGTAATAGATCTCATTCACAAAGGGACATGAAGAACATGCAGGCTTCATATTTAAATAGCAGTGTTTTTGTGGTTTAATATTCACACACACTAGATCATATTGTTATTTGTGTACAGCCCTACTTTTAATTTCATTCATCCAAATTTAGCCTATTCATGTGACATTCAGTTTAATACAATAAATTCCATGTTTCTGTATTTTCTGGATCAAAAAAATCATAGGGCCCGAAACAGTCCAAGTTGGAGAAATAGCTTTCAGTTTGAGGCATTTCTTCAGAGTTTCTGATGTGAAATCAGTGTTAAAACCTTGAAATCTCATCCATTAACCCAAACCACCATGAGCTGCTATACAGAAGTGGTTTAATTAAATGACTTCTCTCATCAATAAATCCCATGTAACGTGTGAGTGAGTGCACTACTTCCTGTGCATTATTAAATGAGTGCTTTACTCTATTTACTGTACTATCGACTGCACTATTATTACCGTGACATTCCAAGCCAGACAAATACGGTGTACACTAATTAATCGCATAAGAAGGATTCGATGTGCATTTGTTGTATGAACATGTTTAAAGATCAGAAAGGCAGGATTATGTGCGTCTGAACTTCTGTTCCACTTTTAGGGCATAGTTGGGAAGTAATATTGATATTTGGCGCTGTGGATGTGGATCTACATAAAACTACGCCCTCTGGGACTTATGTTCCTTTGTGGATAAAGATACGGATTAATCAAAGGCTATGAATTTTTATTTTTCTTTAATCTTGTACAGGGATGAACAGCAGCCTGCTCTGATGAAGGTGGGGGGGATGAGAGATGGGCTGGGAGCAGTGTTTTAAATAGTAGTCCATTTAGCAAAACTGTTCTGTCCTAATGTGCAAGTAATAGGAGACTCTTAATCTTTGTGAAAGATAAAAGAATGAATGAAGCCGTTTGTGAGGGTGAGATATTCTCCTGGATGGATTATTTAAAGCCATGGGTGGGCTCTGAGCTCATATGTGTGATGCTTTTTGAATTTATCATGTAAATTAATATACTACTATCTTCATGCAATTACTTTTATATCTTTTATTTTAACATTTATTTATGTCCTGATGGGAAAACAAAACCTATTGAGCCTCCTACTCATACGCCTTTCTTCTTAAGCATTGGAGAATAAAACCTCATAAGTGAGTGGATTCAAAATCTAGACGTTGAGACATTATGGTGTTGTTAAGCTAAGCTTTTTGATATTTGAGGAACTATAGGTTTATAACTATAATGCATGCAAAATGCAATGTATTGTGGGATTTATTTTTCTACGAAGCATAACCAGGGCATACCCTACAATGCTGCCTAGATGGAGTCTTCTTACTCTGTGAACTCAATGAGAAATCAGATGGATCCCGGCAACTATTGTATAGCGATTATAAATATTTTTTTTAGACGGCTATTTATTTATTTATTTATTTATTTGCCCGAGAATTTGATACTAAAGAGACCGGCAGCTAAATGGCAAGATCTGACATTTATATTTTTACTGCCCATGTCATCTTCTGTCACTGGAAATTCACTGTCCGGCAAAACTCCTCAGTGTCACGACACAACCTTTTCGTCCACCATTACGACTTGACTTAAATTTCAGGTCTTTTTTTTTATTTTTTTATTATTTTTTTATTATAGACCACTAATAATTATAGACCACTGTGTTTTATTTCACTTGCTTTTTGGCATTTCTCCAAAACATCTGACTTGAGGCGACAGATAATTCATTCAACAGGATAATTCATTTCCCCCTCGTTTTGAAATAATATACAGTATACCTGAGTCTGAGGTCACCAGCGTACGGACCCAGCATGGCAATGTTTCAGTCTGCGCCCAGGGTCCCAGATAATAAGCTCTGGCTAGTTGCCTTGTCTTTTAGCAGGGAAGTTAATTGAAAATAACATTTATATTCAGGAATGGAATCGCTCTGGATTCCTAACTGAATTTAATGAAACTGCACTGCAAGATGGTTCATTGGCAAACGTGAACGATAAGAATAAAAAGGAGAGAATGATTTTGCTGGTTTGAAATCCAATTTAAGATTGATCCGTATTCTGTGCTATAGTGAACTTAATGTACTTAAAATAATAGGGCAATTTAACAATTAAATTAAATACATTTTTGTGTATTTGTTTTATGCTCAACTGCCTACATTAATAAACTAAAATAAAAAATAGTTGTTAACATAAAAAAGCTTTTATTCACCCTCTCCTTCTGTATAAAACAGAAAAAAAGTGATAAACTTTTTAGGGGAATGTCAATTATTTTCTTCTACAGCTTTGTCTATAGATGACTTGATGAAACCCATTGTTTTTTGGAGATTGAAGAGAGTGATAAGGTAGTATTGATGGTATCTCCTTACAATCTAGGTCCGTCTTGTGTAAATTCTCTAAATGTCTTAGACCGTTGTGTCACATGAGCCATGTTATCAACCAAAGAGTTCTTCTGCAGAGACTCTAGGAGTGCAGCTCATATTACCATGTTTTATTAGTTTGAAAAGCACTTGGTCAATTGGATCAAGTGGATGATGCTAATTATTGATGTAAACGGGGTCTAAAATGTTTTGAGCTTGTCCACTATCGGTCACTTCCAGAGTCGAAAACGCATTCAGATCGTGTTCGTAGTGTAAACAGGTTTGGGAAGCACAGAGTCCAACATTTCTGTATCTACACTGTAGAAGCTAAAGTTGTACAATGTCTGTGCCAAAGAGACATTACAAGCGTTGTGTTTTGGGATGTACCAATCCTCATAAGAGTCCCCATATACTCCTGCTATCTTATAGGGCTAAATACAGGTGTAAAGGGGATCTCAAACGTTTTAAGCTTGTCCACTTTCGATCACTTCCAGAGACTGTCAAACACGCATTCAGATTGCTTTAGTTGTGTAAACACTCGTGTGGTTGAATGCGTTCAAACGCCCACAAAAGACTGCCTACACACATAACGTGTAGAACTTTGTTAGTTGAAGACGAAAAATGTATTCAAGCACATAATTCTCTCACCATTCCTGATTTCTAATGTATCTGCCCATTTACCTGCTCCATCTCACCAGCTTATAGATGTTTCTAGTAATCCCGAAGACCTTTATTAGCTGGATCAGGTGTGTTTAATTAGGGTTGGAGCTAAATTCTGTGGGGCAGTGAACATCCAGGAGCTGAGTTTAAGGCTACGTCTACATTAATCCGGATAGATTTTAAAAAGTTTTCATTTCAAGACGCTCTTCACCCACACTAACGTTTTCCAAAAGTTTCTCATCCACACTGAAACATCAGTAAATGCCAAATTGAATTCACTGCGCATGTGTACAACGTTATAAAAGCTCACTGATATGATACATACATCATTAAGTTATCATACAATTCTTCTGTCAGGATCATTTTATTTAGCAAAATATCTCACCATTCACTGATGGTCCAGGTCACACTTGGTCAACCATCATTATGTTTGGTTTAAAAACGCAACGAAACGCAGCGTGTTTTGCCCCAGAACAGCAAATGCAAGTACATGTTCTGTCATCCTTGCAGGACTGTGGTATGAAGTGTGCAAAGTAATGTATTTTAACAACTGTGTGAAACTGATTAGCACATAACTGGCACAACAGCGATATAAAGATATATCTATTGGTATACAATATGCGTCACATGACTAAACATGCGCCATCGTTTTCAAATACCTGCGTCTTCTCAGTCCACACTACAACGCGAAGACGGCGTTTTCAAATGTATCCGTTTTGGAGAGCGTTTTCAAAAAGTTATGTTTTCATTGACTTAAAATGCCGTCTCAGTGTGGACGGAAGGACACAACATAGAGAGAAATATGCATTGTCAAATAAAAACTGAAATAACAACAAATAAAAATGTGTCCTGAAGACGACCAAGATCGATGTGCAGACCAGTTTGAGTCGCTAAACAGCAAAAGCACAACGTAATTGTACGTAAGTGAGTAGTCATTTAATTAACACTTTTATTCAGTCTCAAACTGTGCTCAAATTTACCAAGATAGAGAATTCTGCAATCCACAGATATCTCAATGAGAGCACAAACATTTCTCATCAAATTCAAGTCCAAATTTAAAATGCTGTTCACCTTCATTCTCATGGGGGTGTTTTAATTCTCTTCCTTTTAGGAGAAATATCTCATATGAAGTTGATACTCAAAACAACACTTCATATAATATCTGTCTTAGCTTTCTTTTTTAGCTATGAAAGTTAGGAAGATAATTGTGTCTCAAGGAGACAATTGTGATAACTCAAGCTTACAACCTTACCGTGTCCAGCCCATGATCTTCAACCCATGCACTGCAGCACCAACACCCAGTGTCTGATATACACAATGCAGAGTAACAAGCGGACATGCTGGTTGCATATTTAGCAATGGGTTCTGGTGGTTGTGTTTCAGTCTGAACTCTTGTGTGTGCTGTGATCTCTCAGCTTTCTTCTGAGGATGTAAATGAGTCTGATCTTTATTAAACTCCCACCCCACGGCGCCCTGCATGGTGCGCACACCAGCGTGTTCTGATGACTCTTTCACACAAACAGCCTAACCTCTCACATACGCACAGCGTGCAGAAACACAGGAAACTGCTGGCAAGGGAATGAAAATGAATCAGACGCTTTTGATGCGCACCTCAAACAAACGTCTGACGTCAGTGAGCAGTGATGACAGAGGGTTGCCTGCTGGACTTGATTCTTAGCGCTTAAGTGTTATGTCACTTTCTTTAAAAGTAGACTGACTTCCTATACTATAGGTTCATAAATAAGCTCTGCTCAATGTCAACCAGTGCTGCTGACTAGCATAACAACCACTTTAACAATCCAAGAAAAATGGATAATGTGTGTGTGTGTGTTACATGTATATATTTAAAAAAATATATATATTTCAACATAAATGCAATGGAATTATTATTTCAAGGAGTAAAGGGTGAATTCAGGTTGATTGAGACACATTGTTTTTCCCATTTCATTTCAATGGAAAAATGTTCTGAATCAATTGATTTTGTAAAATATCCGAAACACACAATACTCATATATCATTTTGAGTTTCAGTTCATTTATGACATTTATGATATCACCCATTATAGGCTCATGTCTGCCATATTAGCTTCTTATTTATTAAAACCAGGCAATTGGCTTATTAAACATTGATTAAAATTAAGATACCATTTATACAAAACAAAATTCACTTTAAAGAAAGGCTCTCTACAAATCAAAACTTAAAGAAGTGGTCAAAATAATTTCTGACCCACTCCATGTCTTCCGACATATTGCGCATCTTATGATGACTCCAATCTTACTCGTGATGTTCACTTTTCATAATCAACGTAGATCAAATTATATAAAAATGATGTGATATTAAAATATAAATATGAAATGAATTCCTTTTTAAATGGCTACAAGTATAGTGCAATACAGAGAATCACATTTCATGTTAGAACGGGATTTGAGCGAAAACATTTTTTTATCATGAGCGAAAGCAGTTCATGAGTGGAGCGTTCGCTTAGGCCTTGAGCAATTCAATAGAGCGGGCTGGCATAGAGCGGAATATTGCGCAGAGCGTCACTACAATCTGCATTGGTCACAGGCCCTAAAAGCATATATCGTTTTAGCATTCGCATCTGCGATAGTCACATTGCAAGATGTGCGATGTCAAGTATAGGGATCGTAGCAGCTGCGCGCCGGTTCGGAATGCATGTTATTCGCGGATTAATTGCTAAGTTTAACCACCATAGAGTGAAAGTTTAATATGTGCTTATGTTTTTAAGTTGAGTCAGTCATCAAACGCAAGAAAACAGTAGTCGCGTGCTGTTTTCCGTACACACACACAGAGACCGCAAGTGAATGCAGAATACATTTTTCAAACAGCACATTTTGACTTAATTTTCTTTTAATCTTAACTGACATGTGTTCGAAAAATGAAGTCAAAATGCCCATCTCAGCGAGTGTCAGAGGGGAGATTTTGGCCGCCTATTTCCGACAACTACTATACAATATGTCTGTAATATATGCTTATTTTGAATCCCCTTCTGTGTATGTACTGTACTTTGTGTCTTTACTGCCATGTTTTATGAGCCTCATTATAAGCATCTCAATGCAAGTGAATCCTGTGCAAGCTGTGCAAATGACAAATGAACAATTTGACATTAACTAGAAACATGTTTTTGAGATATCTGACATTTGATTGCAGGTGTTCATGTGTTGTCAAATCTGAGCACAATTTGAGACATTGGAGGAGACTGGAACTACCAACAAATCTAACTCTCAGTGTTTCCATGTAATCCCATTGCTGTCTTAAAGAAACCGTTGAGACAACTAAGTTGCTCGTTTGCGATTTTGTGAATTTTATTTTTCCTCGCAAGTCTTTAGTTTTCTGTCATTTAAGTATCTACGTCTTTATGTTAATCTTCATGTATAGTGCAATAAAATTAATGTGGGTACTGTAAGTCAGACCATTGATGCTGGAAAAATACAATGAGAAAAGTTCATATTTAAGAGTTCATATTGAGATCTCTGAATTTTGATTGCAGACATGGTATCTTTGCTGTTTTGACCACAGTTGGAGATATTATTATTATTATTATTATTATTATTATTATTATTATTATTATTATTATTATTATTATTATTATTATTATTATTATTATTATTATTATTATTATTATTATTTTAATGCTCCCCAACATACTTTCTACTGTCTATAAGTAATTTAAAACTTCATGTCAACTTATTCTGCTAACCTGAACATAACCTAGTAGTCTACTAATATTAATAATAATAGTCAAAGTATTTTCATGCTGCACTGTGATTATTGTGTCTCTTGTATAATAAATTGTTTGCGATGTTCCTCATTTGTTAGTTGTTTTAGATAAAAGTGTCTGCTAAAAGTAAATTATGCACTATTGTGTCTATTATTGTGTTTTCTAAGAAATTTTGGGTGATACATCTGGCACAAAGTTATCACTTACTGTACATTGTTCCCTTAAATCTCTTGAGCATTGAAAGAGCAAGCTTTGAGCAGTGTAATTTTCCTCTGGCTAGCTTATGGCTATCTCTAATTCCTACAATTATTCTGAGGTTACGTCCTGTAATAACATCCTACCCTGCTAATCTGTTAGTGGCAGTCCTCTGCTGAGCATATGAGGTGTCTGTCATAACACATGCATGCAGATGTTGCCAGGTTTACCCAACACAAACAGACAAATTCATTTACGCCTTTCAGCTACGGATGAGCGCCGCACCTAATTATTGCATGAGCCAAGCAGCAGGCTCCAGAAATATGTTTAGCACATGCTAATGCCAAGGGTTGAGGTGGTAACACACACAGTACGAGATGTTTGAGAGGCATCACCCGATCAGTCGACTGCTGAAGTGGCAGTAATGACATGCCAGCGGAACTCTCATCTGATCGAGGTTGAGAGGAACATAGTGTACAAAAGAAAATGCTTTAAAATTAATGCAGTTTCCTGTTTGTTCTCTTACATGTGCCGTATCTTCTGCGACTGCATCTACAGGTAAGAAGATATTTTCCTTGTCCTCACCATTTATTTTATTTATTCCGCAGTTTCACACCCCAAATGTCATCCCAGTCATCCCATAGTATTTCTTTTTTCATTTAGTCGGATGGAGGTTTATTTATTTATTTATTTATTTATGTATCTACTTTAAGATACTTAGATACTTTATCTAAGTAAAAAAAAAAAAAAAAACTTGGTTAAACAAATGACTTTGATTATATATCAATTTCAGGGTCCAAATGATGTTTTAATATATTACATAAAATATAAATGTTAAGTTCAGAACATTTGCTTTATAGTAATTTTTTTCAACCTCTGTAATAATCCTCTTTGGTGTCTTCTTTAACTTAGGTTTGTAGTCAAAATTATGAATTCATGAATTAGAACTCAAAAATGCAGGTGACTGTTAACTGTTAACCCTTTAAAACAGTACATTTCAAAATGTCAATTTCTAATGTTTTCTTACACTTATCTGTATGAACAAAAATGACGGCGTACACTCTTAGAAGAAAAGGTTTTATATAGAACCTTAAATGGTTTTATATGCGCTATGTATTTGGAATCTCTAAAAGGTTCTATATACAACCCTTTTTAAGTGCCATAATTATAGAACCTTTTTAGCATAAAAGATTCGTTGGAGGTGAGTCAACTCCAAAGAACCTTTTTTGCTAAAAACATTCTATAATGACAAGAAAGAACCCTTTTGGCTCTTAAAACGGGCCTTTTAGGTGTTTCAAATACGTAGTGCTGACCTTTTTTAGGTTCTATATAGAACCTTTTCTTCTAAGAGTGTATTTTAAGTTGTTTCCGATACTATGAGGAAAGGCTCCAGCAGGGTGTGTCAGCACGTCCGTTACCCCAGAGGGTTAAGTTTACTAATCTTACAAATTTGCATTGTGTTAAAACACAGTGGTTATTCTCGATCAATCTGAGATGGATTTAATAACTTGCGGTTCTCGGAGCACGCGAGTTGAGTCCGAGCCAGTGCAGTCCCTGATTCAGACCGACGACTCCTGTGATTGATTCATTCAGATTTGACGATTGGTTTGACTGATTCATGAATTACAAACATTAATCGAGTGATTCATTTGCAAATGTTCAACTGGTTGTGTTGTGTTGGGACAACAATTCAAAAATTCCTGAATATCAGCGCAGGAACCGCCGCCGTCCCTCTTAACAGATGAGTTGTTAATATGTACGTTGGTGTTTTCCACGATGAAAGGTGTCTGGCATCAGCTGTCAGGGTGGAATTTGTGATTTCTGTTGTTTACATCCTGGGCTTTAGACGTGTCAGGTTTGATTGGCTATCCGCTACACGTCCTGTTTAACATTTCTCTCACTGAATTAAAAAGCTACTTGATATTTTCCCCGACGGCGCCTCCACAGGGTATTCAACAACTCCATCGTAGAGAGTATAATCTGTCATCGACAAAGAAAAGGTTTTCCGTGCCTTTTTGTCTCCGGAAACACTTGACACAGTGGACGGGAGAGGAGATCAATGAGCTGTCAATCATCTCACACAGGGCTTGTCATTTTCCATATGACGGGAATTAAAGCAGGTGAGCAGATGGGAGCTGGAATCTGCTTCATTTCTTGACGATCTGCACGCGGTAGCTTAATCTCCAGACTCTTGTATCGGTGGACATTAGATGAAGGGGAGAATTAGCCAAGACTCTTGCTAATTAACTAGCGCAGCCCTTTTCTCTGTAGAGTTTTGAGTTCTTTGTACAAACCCTTGACACTCATAGAATAGTGGGGTTGTCTTCTTATCTAATGAATTTCCCAGGGACCTTGAGTGCAGGTCTTTAAACAAACACAATTATAAGTGTCAAAGCACCAGCTCTCGTTAACGCTCATCCTTTTACCACTAATTACGAGCGTGTTTTTAACCATAGTTTGATATGTACTGTGCGCACACAGATTGCGGCCTCTCTACTGTCTTGTTAAACGCTTTCTCAACCCTCTCCATCACGTAAAGACAACGATGATGGCATGCTAGTGGACAAAATCATTTTATTTGGTTCTAATTCAGTAAGGCAAATATAACAGTGATTTACATAAAGGCAAAACATACAATCATTAGCAAGCCCTGATGGAATCTGAATCTCAAATGAGTTTTACAAATAATTACAAAGAAATCGTTTAGTATCTAGGGGTGTGACTATATTCAAACCGAACCGAAAAGCCGCAATACACCACCCACGGTTCAAAACGTGATTCTCTCATGTCGAACCGAACTCGCCCCGCCCCCTGCTGCCCGAGCCATATATATTTATATATATAGTATATAAATTATATTGTAATATAATTATTTCTTTCCCCTTTACATTAGAGTAAATAATAATTAGTACACTTTTAACAACTAATAAGATCTGTACTTTTACTAAATATTATAATAATAATAATATTAACTTTTGTCTTCCAAGCACGTCATGCGACTTGGGTGATCGCTCAAGTAGCAGCATGGTGAAAGGACTAAATGCTACTTTGGACTGCCAGAAACATCGTCATTTTTGTCACTTGTTACAAAATAAAAGGTCTCTCTCACCTCAGAAAGCCGCTTTCCTTTCCTGTCAGCCGTCATACTGCACTCGTAGCGCACACTTTTTGCGGAAGCGCCCTATCACCTCGTATTCAAGAAAAACTACGAGCATGCAACATTAGATTGTCCAAGTACCAATTAATCACATAACTGGTTCTACATGTGTGAGCTGGGAAGGATTTGCATGCAGTTATGATGTGCATTCTGTTCATCAGGAGCAGTTTTCATGTTTTATTAACAGTATATGAAGTACCGTGTATTCGCCATGGTAACTGTTGTTTCCATAACCCAAAATGCCACTTTATTTTCACTTTTTTATTTTGTTTATTTTTAAAATTAGTGTTGTGGCTACTTTATAATATTAACAAAAACTGATATTTATTATCTTTAACATAAGCCCCGTTTCCACCACAGGAACTTTACCCAGGAACTAGGAACTTTGGGTGGTACTTCGTGTGTTTAGACCGCAGGAACCAGGGTCTAAATGAAGTTCCGGGTAAATATTTCCCCCTCCAAACGGCCCTGCTCGCGAGGTAGTACTTTTTCAAAGTTCAGGAACTTTCGAGGGCGGGACTTGGGCGCTGAACGTGCTGATTGGTTGAGCTCACGCAGCATTTTAGTTCAACCGGCATTTTTAAAAGTCTTTTGCGAGGTTCGTTCTGCGTTCAGTAAATATCAGTCTTGCTCTCTGTCTGGTGGCGCGCGGTCGTCTCAGCCATCTCACGTTCAATGTCCGTAATAGCTGATAATAATATACATTGTCATTTTAAATCTAGCTTTACAAGCTTTCTGAATATGCTGCATGCTGCTGAATCTGCATATTAGTGCTCTTTTCTGTCGTTGTTAATTACCTCTTTAGTAAACCTATACATAACCAGCAAAAGCGGCACAGCTTGAATCTCTTCCATACTCGTTATTAATTTGTTTTCACCATGTAAACGACCTGACCGATTACTTTTAAGTGTGTGTCCTTACATGACGTGACGGCGCGCGCCGCGCTCATGTTGACAAGAGAGGAAAGTACATTTTTCTGAGGGGTAAACTTTTTATTTCGTAAGTTATGAAGATAATGTTGGAGTAATGACACAGCGTATATTGCCCCGGGCAGTTTTTACTTTAACTGCGCCTGACAGAAGATTTTTTTTTTCTGAGATGATTATTACACTTTACAACAAATAGCTATAAATAATACTGTATTAGTCCTGGTGGCCGTTAAGAGTTGCTATGGCTACAGTTAACACATTCAGCTGCTGGAGAAAACAGCGGCGACATTTTTGATGCGGCAGACAAACTGCATGTGACAAAATGATTGCAATTGAAAGTCATCACATGTAAACACCAGATCGGTTTAGATAACGTCTCATGTAAACAGTCCACTAAATCTTTCAATCGGTACACTTAAAAATGATTACTGTCCTTCACTGATTTGGAGGAGCAGTCGCGCGCAGTCCTACATCACCGGACTAATTTGCCTAATCTTCTCGGAACTTTATCGCGGTCGAAACGCAGACAGCTGCAGGTCTGGGGGGGAGAAAAGTTCCTGTAAAAAAGTTCCTGGTACAAATTGTTCCGGGTAATTTTGGTGGAAACGGGGCTATAGTTTACTATTTATTCATCAGTATTAGTCATATTCATACAATGTGTGTGTTTAAGTAGGCTAAAGTGGGACATTACTTGTGTGTGTCATCAGTTTATTTTTTATTTTTATTAATGTGCTTTTTTTGGGATGGGTTGTTTGTTACATGTTGGTAAATGGTAAAATGAGTAGATTATCTTTGACTAGTCTACAGTGCAGACATTTATTTATTTTGAGTTTACCCAGGTATGGTAACCACTCTAAAGAAAACCTGAAGCCAATGTATAAAGTTAAACAATTGCTGTTGTTATTATTAAGTTAAAAGTGAATCTAGTGTTATTATTGCTGGTGCCCTGCCATCAACCATGACTCCACAGCAATCAGAACCGATCCGTGGCTCCAAAACCGTGACATCAACCAAATAGCTGGCATAGCTGTCTCGTTACACCCCTTTTGGTAACACACTGAATTAAATGTGAAATTGTGGAATACAAATATTGAAGTAGTATTTTCGTATAAAATGTACTCAAAAAATTCCCATTAATAAACTTTACAGTTTATTTAGTAAAACACCACAAGAAATTATCTAATTATAATTCCACTTACAATTCTTAATGGAAGCATTGAAGCTGCAAGATGTAACTTTTCTGTTCACTAGAGGGCGCCTATTTAAAACAAAGGCGTAGTTTGATGACGCCAAGTTTGAGCTCAGAATCTTGGGACATGTGGTCTTCACTTCACAGCCAGTGTAAAAATAATCTGGCTAGGACTCATGTAGAAATCATGTGCATGGATGCGGTTATTAACGTTACTGTAGTATGAAGCAGAGCAGGACCGAGTGTTGAGGAGCTGAGCAAGGCCATTGGAGCGATTGTTACGCAAGCAATGGGACTTTTTATTATGATGGGACACAGCTTTTACACTTGTTTGGTCTTAAGTATAAGGTCTGTTTATCATATTAGATACATTTAAGTGTGTTTAAAATGATGTAATGACGTTACTCTGTGCGTTCCCTCAGCGGCTGCTGTGACACTTGTTCACACTGCTAAGAGTAAAGCGTTTCTGCAGAATACAACCGGAAACCGAGAGTAACGCAGATATGACAAATGACAGGCGACTCCCTCAGACGTCCCGGCTCCTTGGTTAAAATAGCAATTTTCAATATGTGTTCAATGTACCAATAGTTGGAAACATTTGGGATATTCTAAGAGCTCAACTGAACAAAATATGTAAAACTGGTCTGGTGATTTTTGCATATTTTACTGCAAAACTCCTATATAGTGCACCTTTAAATGAAAGAATACTATTTTGAACATGTTTAATTTATTTATTTATTTAATATTAATATATTTAATATTTTAGTATGCCATTTAATCTGCATTTGTAGGAGAATGCAGACGTTCTGAACTGATTTGTTCAAATTTATTGTAAAAACAGGACTGGTTCTGAATTTTCCAACCCTACCTGGAAATATAATACAATTTGGCAATGTATTTTATAAATGAATGTGTAGTCTAATAAACATGTAGTTACACATTTTTGGAAATCTTCCAGTACAGGTTCTGTTTTTGAGTGATTCATTAATAACTACTTGAGGTGTCTGTGTCTGTGTTAGTTTCAGCTTCAAAAAAGATTCATATTATTCATATTATTAGGCTTTCGCACACAAAAGGGTGTTGATTAAGACCTGCAATGTTGACTAAATTTGTTAGTGATTTTAGGATGTATTTGCAAGGAGCGAGCATGCGTTCGTTTTCACATCCAGAGGCTGTGGCCGGTTTGGAGACCCGGTCTAATCCTGTCATAATGCCACTTCGTCCCCTGACATCTGCACTTCTCTCTCTCCCTCTCTCTGTCTTTGTCTGTTATCCCTTTACATTCACCCCCCCCAACCTCACCCTTTTAGGCGAGCGACCCACATCCAGCAATGCAATTAACCACTTTGATACGTCAAGTAATTACTTCATTTTTCATGTTAAAACGCACCTCATTTAGCGCGGCACAGAGCAGCTGAGATGGGGAGGGCGGGAGAGATGGGTCATCGGCGGTTTGAGGAGATTAGCACAAGACTCTCACTGTCTCTCATGGCTCGATGGATTCTCTCCAGAGAACATGGGAAATGCAGCGGAGGAAGTGGGATGCCATTTTGACCTTGGCAGCCAGCTGCTAACATGCACCAGAGACTTCCCCCTGGTTCCCTGCACGCAAATGTGGCCTTTTGCGAGGGGAGTGCCTCAGAGTTCCTCCCTGGGCCCCTTCACGATTTTACCCCCCTTTATTTAACAAGCCGCATGCCTGCCGGGCAAGTCGAATCTGTCACCCCCTGTGGAAGAGCAGCGTTTCGGAGGATAAGAGGAAGTGTGTGCGCGAATACGAGCGTGTATGTGTGTGGTCCTGTTTGGCTATGGAGACTTCGTACAAGCTTTTAGTCCATCTAAATATTTCAGGACCACTTGTGTTTGGACCGCAACTTGGACAGATTGGGATAAGGAGTTTAAATCCTTGGCAGAGTAGTTCTCTGTTAGGCTAAAGATTCATTCTCTTGATTTCTGTAATGTATTCTTCTGAGGTTTGTGCAGTAATTCAATTTGAGGTAATTGTAGCAGGAATCCATAATTAAAAGGATTAAAATGCAAGCCATTTATAGACGGCTAAAGAAGGGAAAAATTCTAGTTCCTGTGATACCTCTGATTCTCTGAATTTCTCGGTCGTTGAAGTGGATTTTGCTTCTCTTTCTCTTCTCGGTTTTGAAATTGTTGGGAATAAATAAGAAGGAAATAACACAAACAAAATCACATCTATCGTATAACATATTTTTATTTTATTTTACATAATTCATATTTGTCATCCTTCTTACACTAATAGACACCTCAATTTTTGTTTAGGCTCTGACGTTTGTTAAAATTGTTTTTAATGAACCTTCTTTAAACAAAAACTGATAGAACAAAGTCTTGACCTACATTTCTTCTCTCACTGAATATCCGATTTCTATGAGAAATGATTCATAATTCAGTGAACATGTTGTTCAAATAATCAAGGGATATTTCAACATTGTTTTTCACTAAACTAATACACGGAAAAATAGCACTGATTCATTTTTTATTTAGGTTAAATAATATAGAACATGTTAATACATGCAAGAAAAACAAAAGAAAAATGCTAATCGAAAATGAAGAGATTAATTTAAGCTGACAGCTTGAACTGAATCACAGGAATGAATCAAACTTACGAAACTTCATCATTGCAAATATATTCAATGAATATTTATAATAATGCCCAACCCTAAACACAGACCTACATGAGCATATACAGTACACTTCTCCAATGCACTTTGTGCCCACGGGGGCAATGCAGACCGGACACGCTGCCCAGGTTATGCACATTTCTCTCCATCCAGATGAGTGGGATGACAGTCATTTCTGTCAGGGGGGCAACCTGTAGACCCCTGTTCTCAGCCCCCATCCTATAACATATGTCTGTTCTCCTCTGACTATTTCCAGTTGGATGAAAGGTTGTGTGAGCTTGATGTTCTCAGAGTAATAGCGCGCCCCTTGTGTGTGTGTGTGTGTGTGTGTGTGTGTGTGTGTGTGTGTGTGTGTGTGCGCATGTGTGTGCGTGTCTGTGTGTGTGTGTGGAAACTCATTGTTTCTAACCCAGCTCTCTCAGAGCATAAGGGCTCGGCCTCATGTGTGTGTCATGGTTCCTCGGTGGTGCTCTGAATCAGGAAGAGAAAGAGAATGGACTGATTCATTGTACCGCTGACAGAGAGATGAAGAAAAGAGGTTGGGATATGTTTTGATGTCATTGTCTCTCAGGATTTGCCATAGATATTTTTTTTCTTTTTCTTCTTTCAGCTGGCTATGAGACACAATATAACACTTGTGCTGGACTAATTTTTCTGCATTTATTCTTCATATTCTAATATTCACAGACTGCTTCAGACACGCCAGCTGATTTCGTTCTGTACTGTACCAACAATGATGCATTGAGTGTGTGTGTGTGTGTGGGGGGGGGGGGGGGAATCCATCCATCCATCCATACATACATACATACATACATACATGCATACATTTATTCACAAATCTAACTATCCATCCATCCATCCATCCATCAATCCATTAGTACATTCGCAAATCTTCAAATCCATCCATCCATCCATCCGTCCGTCCGTCTGTCCGTCCGTCCGTAATTTACCATGTGATTTATGTCTGTAGTAAAGAACACAAGATCGCCTCAGTATGTGTATTATATGTATTCTCAGAAAGCCATGAAAGAAGATGTCTTTCCCAGCATGCCTCTGAGTTCAATGGCCAGAAAATGGGAGGAATGAGAGATAAAAGCTTCTGTCTACAATGAGTGTCCTCTTTGATTCATAAATCCATATAGTCTGTCATATAACATTAAACTCTTAGTTTATATAAAACGTGCAGATGCTCTATTTATGCTCTTTTTAAAATCCATATTATTTATGAAACATGTTTAAAATGAACCAAAAATTGAAAATGAAACAAAAGCAAAGAACTTATTTTGATTGGCGGTGATTTAAGCGAGCCCTTGCGTGATTGCAGTTGTAGCCGTTGTTGTTCTGGCCGCTGCGTTTGTTTTGTGTAAAGGACGAGAGAACCTCAGTGCTTTCTGCTTACGGATGCTACATCAGCACTCCTGCCAAACTGATGAGAGATGGGCTGATGTAGACGCAAAGACGGCCTGTACCTACCAATCAGACCATACCAGGAGATGTCCCAACAGACAGACGCCCCCGTACAGGAGCCTTCAAACAGCTGATTGGGCAGCGGAGCGGGCAGAGCATGCTGGACTGTGTCCCTCAGTAAGATTTCCCAAACACAGGCAGTTGATGTTTCTTTATTCATGCATGAAAAATAGATGAAAATGTTTTGGAAACGTGTGACGTCGTAGGTATTTTTATCTCATCATTTTATGATTTGTTCGTGATTGTCTTTACCGTATTTCTCAACAGATCCTTTAATGCCTAGTCACCACTCTGCTTCTAGCAGATTATCTGCTTGTTTGTGTTGTCCCAAATCATCTCCAGTCATTTTAAACACTGTCACAATATTTTGAGTGGCACTAGTTGGACTACAATAATTAGACAGATGGAGAAAACTACATAATTTTCAGCTCTATTAATGGACTCTTGCTGCTTGCATGACTTACACTAGACAGCAAGGCCGCTGTATTGTGATTATTGTTGCTATTTCATCTCGTAATGTAATTGCTCAGTTTCCATTTCCAAAGCCCAGGAGACCTAGAGATTTTAGATATATTTCATTCAAGTATCAGATATATTTCTCTTTATCTAATCTCTCTATTTGCATTGACTTTAATCTCATTGTATGTCTAAGAGAAATTATTGAAAAAATATGGTTTTCTTATGGCAGGGTCTAATTTCAATTTTAGTATGCTTTTATTGCTTTAACAAATATTTAAAATAAAAGTGATATTTAGATGAATTTGTATGCATAATATGTATACATATACAAAAATGCAAACACATTAGTATCGGTAATAATAATAATAATAATAATAATAATAATAATAAGAATAAGAATAATAATAATAATAATGTATGTAATAAATATAATTTGTATGCAAATGCATTAGAAATCTAAATAATAATAATAATAATAATAATAACAATAATAATAATAATAAGTATTACTATTATTATAAAATAATTCAGTGTAATTGGATAAGAAAGTTATAATAAAAAAAGAATTATAAATTAAAAAATAATGATATAAAAATATAATCTCTCCATTTTCTTTTAATATAATTGCATTGTAAGAAAAATTGAGAATTATTATTTTTTTATGGCAGGGTCTAATAATTGTATTATTTTTTTAAATAAAAGTGATATTTAGTATTTAGATGAATTTCTCTTACATTTGCATATAAATATAAAACATGGTGGAAAGCACTATAATAATAATCATAATAATCATAATAATCATAATAATTTATAGTATTTTGCACTATTTGTATATTTTTATGCAAATGCATTAACAATATAAATAATAATAAAAATAATTATTATAATTATTATATAACTGTTAAAAAATAAAATATAAATCAAAATAAAATGATATAAAAAATAAAATAGCAAAAGAAAAATAGAAAATATTAAAATTAGCAGTAGTAAAATAGTGACATTAATATAGACATCTGCTTATTCTCTCGCACAGATTGACTCAACATTAGGCCTGTCAGATAAATACAGTAATTGACACTCTCGTCTCAGAATTAACACTCACATTTATACTTTTGCAGCTAACATGAAGACTAATAGGGAGACATTTGGAAATCAAAGCAACACACAGACATCCATCAGATCTAGTTAATTCACATCTTCAGGCGCAGCGAGGCAGATCTTTACAGATCAACTGCAGTTCTGCTCTTCTCAGAGCAAAAAAATCAGATTTGTCAATAAAAACAATTTCTCAAGCGCAGATTTCCCTGTCTTAGTTTCGCAGTATAACTCTTGCAATGAGGGCAATGTAATGTATAGTTCAACATGATGGAGAGAGAGAGAGAGAGAGAGAGAGAGAGAGAGAGAGAGAGAGAGAGAGAGCAATGGCCCCTCAGGACCCGCTGTTCCAGCCTCTCTGATGCTCTTGTCAGCTGTAAAACCATTGGCCCTGTTATCGCCGGTTCCTTGGTTGCCAGGGGAGACCATGTTGCTACACTGACGAAACTTGTTAACACTGTGTTTGCCCATCACGTCGATGTGGTTAAGCACCACTGCTGAACCTAACCTTGAGTTAAGTAACAGGCCTTCTTCACTCTCTTCTCCTGTTTCTCTTTGTCTCTTTTGGTTTATATCTCTCTCGCTATATTAAAAAATTATAATGCCGAAAGCCTTAAAAAGCAAGGCTCTGAATGTTTCTCATTCTCAATGGGCCCAATTCTTACAAAATAATAATAATAATAATTTATATGTAAATTGTTGCATCCCATAGAAAGCTAAATAAAAAATGAGAACTCTTTAATATCTCAATCGTTTTTTTGGACATAAATGAGATTAAATAGACAGCAAATAGTATGTAATCAAACTGAAATATTTCTTATCAAATTCTTGATAGACTAGAATTAAAATTTGATTTGGTTGATCGGATCACAAGTAGACGAGGGAGACGTGTTCTGTTTACACCGGGTGTCTTAATCTGTATCTTTTGTCCACTTTCAACTGCTTCTCTCCTCATTTCTTAGAGCGGAGGGTCTATGGGTGGGTAACCATATGGGTTTTTTCAGTGTGTGTGTGTGTGTGTGTGTGTACTTGTCTACCTATCTAACAGGGGACCTTGGCGTCGTTACACACTCACCAACAGGGGACCTCTGAGCCAAGAGGGGACATTTTTCAAGTCCCCTGTTGGTCATGCATTAAATCATGTGAAAATGAAGTAAAAAACTAAAGAAATGCTCTGGTGATTTTTTAAATGTTTGACCAAGTAAGGACCTACAGGTGTGTGTGTTTAAATCATGTTAAAATCAAGAAACAACACTCTGGTGAATTTTTAAAAATTTTGACCAAGAGGGGACCTAAGAGTGTGTGAGTGTTTAAGGCCATGCTCAGCAGCTCCCCTGTAGGCTGGAGCAGGAACTGTAATAGCCCTTAAACACACGTCGTTCACACACACACACACTCCTCTATTGTTTGAATGGCCTGCTGTCCTCTGACTCTAGAGCTGCTGTTTAACAGGCTGCTTACTAAAGGAACAAACATTATATAGATTATATCTCTTTACTAAATACCCTGACTAGTTTCAAACTTTGCATTACTTTAAAATTAAATACTACAGGATCCAAGAAAAAACGATTAAAAAATCTAAACAACCAGGATGTAATTAGAAATACATCTGCCATCAACATCTGTGTGTCCTCAGTTTCTACAAATAAATATAGTAAATACCATCCATCATGGCCGTGGAGAGACCGTAAAACTTTATTAAATTATTAAGGGATCTCATTCAATGCTTTTGTAAACATTTTTTTGTTTCTGTGTATATATATATATAACATTTTAATGACAGTGGCCTATAATTATTGAAAAATAATGCATTATTTTATTTATATTTAAAAAAAAAAAGGTACGGTAAATGGGACAAACTTTGCATCTAAAGTTCTTTTAAACAAGTGTTAACATAGACATTATTAAAAACATTTCATTTTAGCCAAGTATTTGTAAAAATAATGTGTGACTTTTGGCCCATATAAAAGGCCCATCTTACCACCTTATACATTTATGAGCTTTTTAAACTAACCACTTTTGATTTATTTATGTTTAACAAAATGATGCAGGTCCCCTGTTAGATAGTAAATCACGACGCCTGTGTGTTTGCTGTGACATTTCTTATCATCATAAACACACTGCAAAGATTTAGAGTTTTTACAGGAATACCTGAGTTTAAAGGGTTAAATCAAGCAGAAAGCTCTCTAATGTATTAAATGCAGGTAATTATTGAATAGTGATTACGTTACACACACACTGACTCAGGTCCCCTGTTAGATAGTAAATCACGACACCTGTGTGTTTGCTGTGACATTTCTTATAATCACAAACACACTGCAAAGATTTAGAGTTTTTACAGCAATACCTGAGTTTAAAGGGTTAAATCAAGCAGAAATAGCTCTCTAATGTATTAATTGCAGGTCATTATTGAATAGTGATTACGTTACACACACACTCACTCAGGTCCCCTGTTAGATAGTAAATCACGACACCTGTGTGTTTGCTGTGACATTTCTTATAATCACAAACACACTGCAAAGATTTAGAGTTTTAACAGCAATAACTGAGTTTAAAGGGTTAAATCAAGCAGAAATAGCTCTCTGATGTATTAATTGCAGGTCATTATTGAATAGTGATTACGTTACACACACACACTGACTCAGGTCCCCTGTTAGATAGTAAATCACGACGCCTGTGTGTTTGCTGTGACATTTCTTATCATCACAAACACACTGTAAAGATTTAGAGTTTTAACAGCAATAACTGAGTTTAAAGGGTTAAATCAAGCAGAAATAGCTCTCTAATGTATTAATTGCAGGTCATTATTGAATAGTGATTACGTTACACACACTGACTCAGGTCCCCTGTTAGATAGTAAATCACGACGCCTGTGTGTTTGCTGTGACATTTCTTATCATCATAAACACACTGCAAAGATTTAGAGTTTTTACAGGAATACCTGAGTTTAAAGGGTTAAATCAAGCAGAAATAGCTCTCTAATGTATTAATTGCAGGTCATTATTGAATAATGAATATGTTACACACACACACTGAGTCGAGTCCCGTTAGATAGTAAATCACGACGCCTGTGTGTTTGCTGTGACATTTCTTATCATCACAAACACACTGCAAAGATTTAGAGGTTTTACAGCAATACCTGAGTTTAAAGGGTTAAATCAAGCAGAAATAGCTCTCTAATGTATTAATTGCAGGTCATTATTGAATAGTGATTACGTTACACACACACTCACTCAGGTCCCCTGTTAGATAGTAAATCACGACGCCTGTGTGTTTGCTGTGACATTTCTTATCATCACAAACACACTGTAAAGATTTAGAGTTTTTACAGCAATAACTGAGTTTAAAGGGTTAAATCAAGCAGAAATAGCTCTCTAATGTATTAATTGCAGGTCATTTTTGAATAGTGATTACGTTACACACACACTCACTCAGGTCCCCTGTTAGATAGTAAATCACGACGCCTGTGTGTTTGCTGTGACATTTCTTATCATCACAAGCACTCTGTAAAGATTTAGAGTTTTTACAGCAATACCTGAGTTTAAAGGGTTAAATCAAGCAGAAATAGCTCTCTAATGTATTAATTGCAGGTCATTATTGAATAATGAATATGTTACACACACACACTGAGTCGAGTCCCGTTAGATAGTAAATCACGACGCCTGTGTGTTTGCTGTGACATTTCTTATCATCACAAACACACTGCAAAGATTTAGAGGTTTTACAGCAATACCTGAGTTTAAAGGGTTAAATCAAGCAGAGATAGCTCTAATGTATTAATTGCAGGTCATTATTGAATAGTGATTACGTTACACACACACTCACTCAGGTCCCCTGTTAGATAGTAAATCACGACGCCTGTGTGTTTGCTGTGACATTTCTTATCATCACAAACACACTGTAAAGATTTAGAGTTTTTACAGCAATACCTGAGTTTAAAGGGTTAAATCAAGCAGAAATAGCTCTCTAATGTATTAAATGCAGGTCATTATTGAATAGTGATTACGTTACACACACACTGACTCAGGTCCCCTGTTAGATAGTAAATCACGACGCCTGTGTGTTTCTCTCCTCAACCCCCACAATCCCCCACTCACAATTTACATTTCAATAAGGAAGACTTGAAAAACCAGTTTGTGAACCACAGGCCAATAGAGCTCAAACTACCAATGGGGCAGAATCCTTCTCAAATAAACTAGAGAAGCTGGGATTTGCCCTGCCAAATTAAACTAAATTACAGTTTTTACAATCGCTAGGCCACATTTCTTAATACTTTGGTCATTTTCAAAACTTGTTCTCCAAACCAACTTTCCGCTTCACAGCAGTTATTTCACATTCAAAATCCACAAAAACTAACAAAACACTTCATTCATGTCTCAAATCAAGTGCCAATGATCCACAGTTTAGCTTGCACAGACTGAAGTTGTGATCACTCTGTGAAGAGTTTTGAAAAAGTGACCAACATTTGTTTGACAAATTTGAGAGTGCCAGAGACTTTGACTAAGGAGAATATTCTGAGCACACTGTGTGATGTTATTGAGATCTTTTATGAAACTTTTTAGAGGTGACAAAAGTGAGAGTTCCAGAGTATCTAGCTGAAGAAAAAAGTCTGAGCACAGCATGCGATACTGTTGAGATCCCTTCTGAAACTTTAGAGGAGACACATATGAGCAATCCAGTCTCTCTAGCCAAGGAGACAAATCAGAGCATAGTATGTGATGTTGTTGAGATCTCTTATGAAACTTTAGTGGAGATAAACATGAGAGAATGTCATTTTTTGTCTCAGGATAAACATGTGAGGATCAGGAGACTTAGCCTTATGTCTCAATTTGATGTTCACTTGATCTCATTTCTGTCTAGGAGAAAGATGCGAGTTGAGAAGGAGATCTCAGGTTTGATTTTCCTTTCCTCTAGGTTGGCCTTTGGTTCACAAACTGGGTTTTTAGGGCCCTATAAAATCCGTTTTATTTTTTCCCAAATTCCGTTTTTTCCGTTTTAATTTTTGCAGATTCCTTTTTTTCCGTTAAAATGTTTGGTAATTCAGTTTTTTTACCCTTTACTGTAATTTTGGTGAAAAAAGAGTTTGCTTTTAATGTTAATATAATACAACATAAAACAAAAAATAGGAATGACCTTAAATTTATCGAGGTAACAAACATCACATTTACTTTTTAGGACAAATATGATATTTGACATAACACTGCACTTCAAATACTTCAAATATTAATGGTTATTAGCTTTAAACTTTCCGGTAAAATAAATTATAATAGTTTATATAAGTTAAAATGAAAGTGCTCCATTAGCTTTTTCTTTCAAGTAATTTTTTTTTAAAAAGAACTAAAAAAAAAAAATCATAAGAATCATATTTTACAGTACTCTTAAGTACTATTAAGTAAAACATTTAAATTTGAAAATTAACATAAAAAAAAAACATTGCACCATGAAATCATGTAGTGAATTGTTCTGTGTGTTTAACAATCACCATAATGATCTCCAGAGCTGTGAAAAATAAAAATACACGAAAACACAACACTGCCAGAAGTTTTTTTCCCCAACTTCAAAGGCCCCTTTAAATGATTAAAACTAGATGCTTAATTTTAACTTTAAGGTTACTTATCATGTAAACTACCCATATAGAGCATGTTAAATGCATGTTTGGAACAGACTAACAGAGGGGAAAACGGTCGCATTTGCAGCAGATATGCATTGCTGCCTAATGTGCACATTATAAATCAAAGCACGGTATGACAGGGGTCGAGCAGAACACCGGAAAATCTGACAGAATGGACAATATTTGTCTGTCTGTGCAATACACGAGCGCGGCTCACGCTCTCCATACGGAAAGCTTCTGCGCCGCCTGCGCGTGCAGTGTGAAACCGCCGTTAGCGTCGAGTTTCTTAACTTTTTCGCTGCCGAAAGCAGAGCCGTGGAGACCAACTTCGCCATACTTTCATTGTTTTGAAGGGCGAGCTGAAATGACGGGAGGGGTTGTGTCGCGAAGATTTGCTTCCCCCGGTCTGCACTTTCCTCAGACATACGTTCTCCACCCACACGACACAGAATTTCATTACAAATATGTAAAATTCCGGGGAAATCTGCGTTAACACCAGATTCCGCATTTATATGCAGATTCCGCGTTAATATGCCAATTCCGCGATTCCGTCCTTGATTCCGTGATCGCGGAAATTATAGGGCCCTAGGTTTTCAAGTCTTCCCTTATTTATTATTATTAAAATGTAAATTGTGTGGGGGGTTGTGTGGATCTACTGTGTTTGTGGGCCCAGTTTACAGCAGTTAGTTCACCTACAAATGAAAATTAGCCCATGATTTACTCACCCTCAAGTCATCCCAAGTGTATATGACATTCTTTTTTCAAATGAATAAAATCTGAGTTATTTAAATTTATATTAAAAAAGTCCTGGCTCTTCCCAGCTTTAAAATGCCGGTGCCTTGTCGGTCCATAAAAGTGCATCTAACCATCATATAACTGATCCACACAGTAACTGATCCATAGACTAAAATACTAGCTTTCGGTTTTCAGTGCCACATGAATCACATTGCGCTTAAAGGACAACTCCGGTGAGAAATGACCCTAGGGGTAATTAACAGATGGTTACCGAGTAGATCGTTCTCTGGGATGCGGTTTCATGAAAATCGAATTTAAAGAGTTTTATCTCGAAACACAGATTAGCTTATAATGTTTGTCTATGGGGCATGGAATAAGTGAAATTAAATCGCTAGTTAATACCACTAACAAGGCAGCATAATGAGGATCCCTACATGCAAACCGAAGCATTGAGAACTTGTTAGAGTACAAACGGTTTAATAAGAAGGTACTTTATAAAGACAGTACATTACACGTTTACAGACTGCAGCCATCTTGGAAAACAGTCTCGACTAGTCGAGCCACGAACGTTGTGCTAAGTGAGCTAATCGATAGGAATTAAGTTTGTGAAATCTAATTACATGGACTTTTTTTTCTTTTTTTTTTCTCTACTGCGTTCAGTGCTTTCTTCCGGAAACAATGGCCCATATGAGATTCCAAGTCACAGTTCATCACTTAGCACAGCGTTCGTCACTCAAATCTGTTTTTAGAGATAAAACTCTTTACACTTGATTTCCATGAAAACGCATCCCACAGAAAGATCTACTCGGTAACCATCTATTAATTACCCCAAGGGTCATTTCTCACCGGAGTTGTACTTTAAAGAGTAACCCTTCTTCACCCATGAATCCTTGACGTATGTGCACTGACAAACGCAGAAGAGAGAAGATAGAGCTAAACAAAACTTAGCGTCAGGGGTTACTCTTTTCATAATAACACTAAAACACAATTTCTTTCAATAAAAATAGTTTGTTTAGTCTATAAAGTTTAAAATATGGACATTGTTCTTACACAAACGTGCCACTTTGCTTCAGAAGGCTCTTCATTACTCACGTGCTATATGCGTGAACACCTAAAGCACACGCCCCAAAAGCTGTATCTCTGACAGTCCACGAATGCTAAACTAAAATGCTAAAATTAATACAAAATTATTTTTAAAAAAATAGGAAGTATCCCAGTAAACATAGTTGCTTATGTCATAGTAGGTTCAGTTAAGTGAACATACACTTTGAGAAAAAGTAACTTTAAAATTATTAACTTATAAAAATATATATATATATATTTTTTATTATTTTATTTTTTTACAGTGAGGACAATACAGTGTTATATTACAACTACTGACAGACCGTCCTGAAAAGCGCTGTTTATTTCATGTGTATCATATCTTTTGTATTTATTTGTGCTTTCACTTGTAATGTGTTTGGGCTAGTGGTTTAGATGAGCTCTTGAAATTGGAATAGAGAATAGTGTGTGTTGAGTTTGCTGCTCAACCCCCCACCAGTAATTTACATTTCAATGCATGAAGACTCTCACAGGTGAGACACAGAACCTCACTACTGTTACCTGTGTCCTAGACCAAATACACTGCCAAAAATAAATTGAAATTACATGATGAAATGAAATTACAATCGCTAGGACATATTTCCCAATATTTAGGAGAACTGAGTGGGGAGTTTATAAATTTGCTAACCAACTTTCAGCTTCACAGCAGTTAATTTTACTTTTACAAATCAACTCATTATTACAGAGCACTGGCAGTGCAGGTTTACATCAACACTAACATCAGGAACATTATACAATTAAAATGTCTTTACAAAACTAGAATGACACTCTCTGCTGCTTATAATTCACTGCATTCTTACATTACAGTACATTATTATTCCTAAGTTTCCTCTTTTGAATGGATGGTAATGGACTAACACTGGTGTTGGTGTTCAGTTTCATCAAAGTTGCTTTGATAGTGTTTGATTTTTTTAGCAGTATAAATTGCATTACAGTATTACTGTATACATGTTGTAAATTGCTGTCTCATTCAGTTTTGTATTATGTTATTGTTTTGTCCATAAGTTTAACACTTTTGAAAACAGCATGTAAGGATGTGCAAATTGGCCTGTAGAACAAAGATTTGATTGTGTTTGTGACAAAGTGAGAAAAGAATTCAGGTAAATTGAAAGATGTTGCCATTGAATGCATTTTTTGCTAAAGCAATGTTGATCCACAGTTAAGCTGTGATATAAAATGTTCTTTTACAAAACATTTCTCAATAATAAACACACTTTTTCAACTTTTTCAACTCCACAGTGATCACAACTTCAGTCTGTGCAAGCTAAACTGTGGATCATTGGCACTTGATTTGAGACATGAATGAAGTGTTTTGTTAGTTTTTGTGGATTTTGAATGTGAAATAACTGATGTGAAGCAGAAAGTTGGTTTGGAGAACTGTGTGAAGGATTTTGAAAATGACCAAAGTATTGAGAAATGTGGCCTAGCGATTGTAAAAACTGTAATTTAGTTTAATTTGGCAGGGCAAATCCCAGCATCTTCTCTAGTTTATTTGAGAAGGATTCTGCCACATTGGTAGTTTGAGCTCTATTGGCCTGTGGTTCACAAACTGGTTTTTCAAGTCTCCTTTATTGAAATGTAAATTGTGAGTGGGGGATTGTGGGGGTTGAGGAGAGAAACACACAGGCGTCGTGATTTACTATCTAACAGGGGACCTGAGTCAGTGTGTGTGTAACGTAATCACTATTCAATAATGACCTGCATTTAATACATTAGAGAGCTATTTCTGCTTGATTTAACCCTTTAAACTCAGTTATTGCTGTTAAAACTCTAAATCTTTGCAGTGTGTTTGTGATGATAAGAAATGTCACAGCAAACACACAGGCGTCGTGATTTACTATCTAACAGGGGACCTGAGTCAGTGTGTGTGTAACGTAATCACTATTCAATAATGACCTGCATTTAATACATTAGAGAGCTATTTCTGCTTGATTTAACCCTTTAAACTCAGTTATTGCTGTAAAAACTCTAAATCTTTGCAGTGTGTTTGTGATGATAAGAAATGTCACAGCAAACACACAGGCGTCGTGATTTACTATCTAACAGGGGACCTGAGTCAGTGTGTGTGTAACGTAATCACTATTCAATAATGACCTGCATTTAATACATTAGAGAGCTATTTCTGCTTGATTTAACCCTTTAAACTCAGTTATTGCTGTAAAAACTCTAAATCTTTGCAGTGTGTTTGTGATGATAAGAAATGTCACAGCAAACACACAGGCGTCGTGATTTACTATCTAACAGGGGACCTGAGTCAGTGTGTGTGTAACAATCACTATTCAATAATGACCTGCAATTAATACATTAGAGAGCTATTTCTGCTTGATTTAACCCTTTAAACTCAGTTATTGCTGTAAAAACTCTAAATCTTTGCAGTGTGTTTGTGATAATAAGAAATGTCACAGCAAACACACAGGCGTCGTGATTTACTATCTAACAGGGGACCTGAGTCAGTGTGTGTGTAACAATCACTATTCAATAATGACCTGCATTTAATACATTAGAGAGCTATTTCTGCTTGATTTAACCCTTTAAACTCAGTTATTGCTGTAAAAACTCTAAATCTTTGCAGTGTGTTTGTGATAATAAGAAATGTCACAGCAAACACACAGGCGTCGTGATTTACTATCTAACAGGGGACCTGAGTCAGTGTGTGTGTGTAACATATTCACTATTCAATAATGACCGGCAATTAATACATTAGAGAGCTATTTCTGCTTGATTTAACCCTTTAAACTCAGGTATTGCTGTAAAAACTCTAAATCTTTGCAGTGTGTTTGTGATGATAAGAAATGTCACAGCAAACACACAGGCGTCGTGATTTACTATCTAACAGGGGACCTGAGTCAGTGTGTGTGTGTGTAACGTAAATCACTATTCAATAATGACCTGCAATTAATACATTAGAGAGCTATTTCTGCTTGATTTAACCCTTTAAACTCAGGTATTGCTGTAAAAACTCTAAATCTTTGCAGTGTGTTTGTGATGATAAGAAATGTCACAGCAAACACACAGGCGTCGTGATTTACTATCTAACAGGGGACCTGAGTCAGTGTGTGTGTGTAACGTAAATCACTATTCAATAATGACCTGCAATTAATACATTAGAGAGCTATTTCTGCTTGATTTAACCCTTTAAACTCAGGTATTGCTGTAAAAACTCTAAATCTTTACAGTGTGTTTGTGATGATAAGAAATGTCACAGCAAACACACAGGCGTCGTGATTTACTATCTAACAGGGGACCTGAGTCAGTGTGTGTGTAACGTAATCACTATTCAATAATGACCTGCAATTAATACATTAGAGAGCTATTTCTGCTTGATTTAACCCTTTAAACTCAGGTATTGCTGTAAAAACTCTAAATCTTTGCAGTGTGTTTGTGATGATAAGAAATGTCACAGCAAACACACAGGCGTCGTGATTTACTATCTAACAGGGGACCTGAGTCAGTGTGTGTGTGTAACGTAAATCACTATTCAATAATGACCTGCAATTAACACATTAGAAAGCTATTTCTGCTTGATTTAACCCTTTAAACTCAGGTATTGCTGTAAAAACTCTAAATCTTTACAGTGTGTTTGTGATGATAAGAAATGTCACAGCAAACACACAGGCGTCGTGATTTACTATCTAACAGGGGACCTGAGTCAGTGTGTGTGTGTAACATAATTACTATTCAATAATGACCTGCAATTAATACATTAGAGAGCTATTTCTGCTTGATTTAACCCTTTAAACTCAGGTATTGCTGTAAAACCTCTAAATCTTTACAGTGTGTTTGTGATGATAAGAAATGTCACAGCAAACACACAGGCGTCGTGATTTACTATCTAACAGGGGACCTGAGTCAGTGTGTGTGTAACATATTCACTATTCAATAATGACCTGCAATTAATACATTAGAGAGCTATTTCTGCTTGATTTAACCCTTTAAACTCAGGTATTGCTGTAAAAACTCTAAATCTTTACAGTGTGTTTGTGATGATAAGAAATGTCACAGCAAACACACAGGCGTCGTGATTTACTATCTAACAGGGGACCTGAGTCAGTGTGTGTGTGTAACATAATCACTATTCAATAATGACCTGCAATTAATACATTAGAGAGCTATTTCTGCTTGATTTAACCCTTTAAACTCAGGTATTGCTGTAAAAACTCTAAATCTTTACAGTGTGTTTGTGATTATGAGAAATGTCACAGCAAACACACAGGCGTCGTGATTTACTATCTAACAGGGGACCTGAGTGAGTGTGTGTGTAACATAATCACTATTCAATAATGACCTGCAATTAATACATTAGAGAGCTATTTCTGCTTGATTTAGCCCTTTAAACTCAGGTATTCCTGTAAAAACTCTAAATCTTTACAGTGTGTTTGTGATGATAAGAAATGTCACAGCAAACACACAGGCGTCGTGATTTACTATCTAACAGGGGACCTGAGTCAGTGTGTGTGTAACATAATCACTATTCAATAATGACCTGCAATTAATACATTAGAGAGCTATTTCTGCTTGATTTAACCCTTTAAACTCAGGTATTGCTGTAAAAACTCTAAATCTTTACAGTGTGTTTGTGATGATAAGAAATGTCACAGCAAACACACAGGCGTCGTGATTTACTATCTAACAGGGGACCTGAGTGTCAGTGTGTGTGTGTAACATAATCACTATTCAATAATGACCTGCAATTAATACATTAGAGAGCTATTTCTGCTTGATTTAGCCCTTTAAACTCAGGTATTCCTGTAAAAACTCTAAATCTTTACAGTGTGTTTGTGATGATAAGAAATGTCACAGCAAACACACAGGCGTCGTGATTTACTATCTAACAGGGGACCTGAGTCAGTGTGTGTGTAACATAATCACTATTCAATAATGACCTGCAATTAATACATTAGAGAGCTATTTCTGCTTGATTTAACCCTTTAAACTCAGGTATTGCTGTAAAAACTCTAAATCTTTACAGTGTGTTTGTGATGATAAGAAATGTCACAGCAAACACACAGGCGTCGTGATTTACTATCTAACAGGGGACCTGAGTCAGTGTGTGTGTAACGTAGTCACTATTCAATAATGACCTGCAATTAATACATTAGAGAGCTATTTCTGCTTGATTTAACCCTTTAAACTCAGGTATTGCTGTAAAAACTCTAAATCTTTACAGTGTGTTTGTGATGATAAGAAATGTCACAGCAAACACACAGGCGTCGTGATTTACTATCTAACAGGGGACCTGAGTCAGTGTGTGTGTAACGTAGTCACTATTCAATAATGACCTGCAATTAATACATTAGAGAGCTATTTCTGCTTGATTTAACCCTTTAAGCTCAGGTATTGCTGTAAAAACTCTAAATCTTTGCAGTGTGTTTGTGATTATAAGAAATGTCACAGCAAACACACAGGCGTCGTGATTTACTATCTAACAGGGGACCTGAGTCAGTGTGTGTGTGTAACGTAGTCACTATTTAATAATGACCTGCAATTAATACATTAGAGCTATCTCTGCTTGATTTAACCCTTTAAACTCAGGTATTGCTGTAAAAACTCTAAATCTTTACAGTGTGTTTGTGATGATAAGAAATGTCACAGCAAACACACAGGCGTCGTGATTTACTATCTAACAGGGGACCTGAGTGTCAGTGTGTGTGTGTAACATAATCACTATTCAATAATGACCTGCAATTAATACATTAGAGAGCTATTTCTGCTTGATTTAACCCTTTAAACTCAGGTATTGCTGTAAAAACTCTAAATCTTTACAGTGTGTTTGTGATGATAAGAAATGTCACAGCAAACACACAGGCGTCGTGATTTACTATCTAACAGGGGACCTGAGTCAGTGTGTGTGTGTGTAACGTAATCACTATTCAATAATGACCTGTAATATTCAATAATGTAAATACATTGGTGTACCTGACAATAATCTTAAATGAGAGATGTGGACTGATCATATACTGTAATTATGAAGACACAACAGAGAATGAATTTCTTAAAGAAATGACTTTTCTGTAATGTATTAGGTGTTATGTCTAAGGTATATTGTGTGTGTGTGTGTGCCTATTGTGATACCAGATGCCTGTGTAAACAAGTTAACTTATTTTAATGTGTTGAATAACATACTAAAGCACAAGAAGACTTGTGGACTAACTAAGTGTAGTGTGTTACTTGATGTTACATCTTGTAACTTTATTGCGACTGTGTAATAAATATATTTAAAAATAAATTAAAGTATTAAAGTATATTTTAGGTTACAAATAAATACTTCTCAGTACATTCAAAAGAACACAGTTATTATAAAAAGACATATTATTACTTGACACATTATATAGTCTGTACGAAGCTTAACTGCATTTATGTTATTTATTTGTAAAGACATGTAATGGTGGAGATGGCATATATATATGCCAAATGCATATATATATATATATATATATATATATATATATATATATATATATATATATATATATATATATATATATAAAATGAAGACAGACTTGACTGCCAGCTCACTTCACATTCACACACAGCTCCACTGCAGACTAATGGAGGTCCCCTGTTCGATAGGTAGACATCGGTCACACACAAACACACACAGCTCCATTAGAGTCTATGGAGGTCCCCTGTTGGATAGGTAGACATCGTTCAGGTCCCCTCTTGGCATATTTTTAAAAAAATAAAAAAATGCTTATTTGAAGTTATATTATGAATAAGGACCTTAAAAGAAAATTTTGTATGTGATTTTTGTTTCTTCAAAATGACTAGAAACACAGGTCCCCTCTTGGATAGTGTAGAGTGATAGTCCCCTCTTGGTAATATAGACGTGTATGTGTGTGTGTGTGTGTGTGTGTGTGTGTGTGTGTGTGTGTGTGTGTGTGTGTGTGCGCATGCGCGTGTGCGTAAAGAATGTTTCTGCTCAGGTGACCAAAATGTCCGCCCAGTAGAGAAAAGTTTTGCTCGGCGAGAAAATGAATTAGAGGGAACATTGTTGTCGACTGAAGACCCAAGTTTGGTTGGAAGATGAAAAACATACCAAGCACAAAGTTTAAATCTCGTCTTGCTGGTGTGTTTATGCGTTAAGTCAATAGGCACAGAGTAAGTGTTTGTTTAGTTTTTTCGGCTGTTTGAACGCATTCGACCACATGAGCGTTTCCACTATGAAAGCACTCCGGTCATATGTGTTCCTGACTACCTCGGAAGTGGTCAAAAATGGGCAAGCTCAAAACATTTTAGACCTTATTTAGCATTGCCCACTTGTGATCCCATCAACTAAATAATATCAGGTGTAAACTGTACATGTTAGAAAGGTCTGGTGAATTAGATAAAGGAATGAATTGTGATGGTGGGACTTTGTTTTCTCCAGATGTGCATAGATGGACAGGTAGATGCACTAATTCAAAGTAAACTTTCCGACTGGTGCGGTATGTATGTGAGTTTTGCACCAGCTAACAGTGCCACTCATCACTGTACATACCCACAATTCCCTGCGTCCCCCGAGATTTGAATCACACCATATGTTCCATACTGTCATGCGGACTCAAAGTATTTATCATGAAACAGATGTCATTTTCCCATTGAGTCTGAATTGTGTTTTTTTTTTTATCTCAAAATATTGAGTTTGTTTTTAATTTGTCAAACATTATTCATGCAGCAACAACAGAAAACAATATGTATAGCCATGATTAATACTATAGTCTCTGCTAGAGTAACGTTTTGATAATCAAAATAAATCACAATTGTTTTATCTAAAAGAAAAACAAAGCTGTAATTTATATTGACAGCCGGCATTAATATCGCAATCACGTTTTCACCACCAATGTTTTGTTCATCGAAAACTCTTACTTGCTGTTTCCAATCTTTAGAATTCCAAAATGCCAAAAATGAAGATGGCACCATAACAGTCTTTTGAAGTCATTTGATATCTTTATGATTTAAAGGATTCTTCAAAAATGAAAACTCTCTCATCATTAAACCTTATAGGCAAATAGATTGACTGTCCTATCGATGAGCTGTTGCACCTCTAAGGGTACAATTTGGCCAACCTAGGCTCATTGGAAATACGTTACTCTGCCTACATTTTTGCAACACCCTAATTATGTACCTCCAGGTACTTTTGGGGTAAAACGTCCACCGGAGGCGCTGAGTGGTAATCTTTTTTTCTCCATTCCAGATGCGCAACATGACACCATGACTGATCTCACAGAATGAATATTTATAGCCTAATTTTATATTTTGGAGTAACTAACTCCACTCATACCCTAAACCTACCCACTCTCAACAATATAAAACACGTAACAGTAACAGGCAAATAAATGTACAGTCACGTGTATTTATTGCAAAAACTGACCAAAGAACAGTATAAAAGTATTAACTCATGTTGCATTCCAAGTCTTCTGAAGTCATACGATATCTTCATGTGGAGAACAGAGATGATCTTAATGTTTTAGTCGTTGAAATGATGATCACACTCCTTTGCGAACAGAACACACACGCAAGCGTTCATTCATATTTCTGATGATACACAACAATCAATCACATTCAAATGATACACAACAAGTTGAATGACGCGATTGGTCACGAGACACACGAGAGCCAATGGCATTTTACAATCAAAGCTGACGTAATGACGCAATTGGTCACGAGACACGCGACAGCCAATGCTGTCAAAGCTGACGTGACGTTTCTTCCGGCGGCAATATTTGAAATGCATTATTAATCTTTGGCGGATGGACTCGACGTTACTGATCGCTTTTGGGGATTTTCTTCACACAAATCAATCGTTTGGCCTCGGAACACTTAGGATATTTGTACTTTCTGAATAAATTATGCATGCAGTCGTATCTGCCTGTTATATCCTGTTTTTTATAATACACAAATGGGTAGGTTTAGGGAGGGGTTTGAGTTACACGTTCAAAATGTGTCTGAATATGTGTGTGTGTGTCCACAAGGTAAATTGATTTATAAGCATACTAAATTATGTTTTTTTTGAAAATTAAAAAATGCAGAATGTTTCTTGTGATGGGTAGGTTTAGGGGCTGTGTGTGTGTGTGTGTGTGTGTGTGTGTGTGTGTGTGTGTGTGTGTGTGTGATGGGTAGGTTTAGGGGCTGTGTGTGTGATGGGTAGGTTTAGGGGTAGGGGCAGTGTAGGGGGATAGAATGAAATGGCGTTGATAAACACGCTAAAAACCGATTATGCGTCTTGATAGCACGCCAAAATGGCATACGAATTGGCGTGTCATACATACGCCATTTCATGAGATCAGTCTGTGAATGGAGAAAAAATATTACCACTTAGCGCCTCCGGTGGACGCTTCACCCAAAAAGTGCAGGTAAACGTACCTGGAGGTATATAATTAGGGTGTTGCAAAAATGTAGACAGAGTCACGTATTTCCAATGAGCCTGGGTTGAATTTGGCAAATTTTCTAACAGTGATCCAACCCTGACTGAGATAAACCTGTATGACCTTCTTCTATGGAACACAAAAGCTAGTGTATGGGTGTGTAAATGATTGTTGGGTGAATTATCCCTTTAACTCATTATTCCCTTAAAATCTCCTCCTCTAAAATAGCAGTCAAATATCATTTATCTTTGTGCACACTTGACCCGGTGCACCAGCCTTGACACCATTGTTTCTACCTTGTCTTGGGGCAGATCAAGATGTACCAGGTTCAAGGTTTGTTCGTGATCCAGTTAGACTGGAATTGTGGAACAGGCTGTGATGTTACATCCCATTTTTGTTTGCTGTAAAATATTAAGTGGGACTGATGTCCGTGAAAGCCTGCCAGCACTTGGAGCTGCACTCATTTCAGAGATACAGACTGGTGTTTGCTGTCAGCATTGATCAGCTGGATGAGTGGGAATGGCCCAATGTCTACTCTAACAGCCTTGCTGGTGTGTAAGTGAGGATACGCCATTGCTTCTCACCTCCGTAATGATTCTGTGATGGGGAGAGTTTGGCTTCACACTTAGATGTACACATCCTCTCACATGTGATTTGATACTGTAGAATCAGATAATGGGCACCTCTAATGGAAGGAGCAGTTGTTTAGGACATAAACTTGATCAAGCAGACACTTATTTTGAAGCACCGCCACAAAAGTAGATGACGATCAATGTGAAAAAATATAGCCCATTCAAATCCTTTACAAGTGTTCCCGTTGCATTGTAAAGAAGAAGCTTTTCTTTGTCAGCTTTCAAAATGACTTTTAGAAGGAACTTTTTAAATGTGTAACCCTTCTTAAAGGGTTAGTTCACCCAAAAATGAAAGTAATTTCATTAATTACTCACCCTCATGTTGTTGGACACCCGTAAGACCTTCGTTCATCTTCAGAACACACATAAATGGCTGAGGAATGCTTCAGATAGGCCTCCATTGGCATTCAGTACATTTCCACTGACCCACTCCCAAGACCCATAAAGGCATAAAAACATCGATACAAAGTCCATCTCACTACAGTGGCTGTACAATATTGTTACAATGCAACGAAAATAGTTATTTTGCACACAACAATCAAAATAACAACTTTATCCACCAAGTTATTGACATGAACTTGACGCATGCGCGAGAATATGACCTGAAAAAGGAGGAGCGCCACTATCATGTGAGTTCATGTCCGAGACCTACACGGAAGACAATAACGTGATGGATAAAGTCATTATTTGATTGTTTTTTGCGCACAAAAAACTATTTTCTTCGCATTGTAACATTATTGTACAGCCACTGTAGTAAGATGGACTTTGTAACAATGTTTTTCGGACCTTTATGGGTCTTGTGAGTGGGAATGTACTGAATGCCAATAAAGGCCTTTCTGAAGCCTTTCTGAGCCACCAGCTTTCAACAAAAATATCTTCATTTGTGTTCTGAAGATGAACGAAGGTCTTGCAGGTGTCCAACGACATGAGGGTGAGTAATTAATGAAACCATTTTCATTTTTGGGTGAACTAACCCTTTAAGTTTTACAATCTGGCTTTATTCTGGTATATTCATTGCAAAGTTATTTAGGTTTAAATTTAAAGGAACACTCCACCGTTTTTAGAAATAGGGCTTATTCAACTTCTTTCCTACATTTAGATATGTGGGCAAGTGCATTTTTGTCTCAGTGCATGCATTGTTTGTTTGGCAGGGTCGCCGCTAGCTTAGCTTAGCATAATGAATGGAATCCTATGTTGCCAGCTAGCATGTACCAAGTAAAAGTGATCAAAAAACAAACAAAAAAACAAACACCTAATTACTTCTTATGGCCTGCGTATTCACAAGTACAAATAGATGCAGAGAAGGGACTATATTATGGAGAAGCACAGGCGAAGCACTGCTACTTAGGCTCAGAGATATCACGGCTCTCATCCTCACGTCCTCTGGCTGTTGAGCGATCGCAATATGTTTCATGATATCTCTGCGCCAAGTAGCAGTGCTTCGCATGTGCTTCCCTATAATATAGTCCCAAGCCAATATCTGCCTAGAAAATCGCCTAATCTTGGCTATTTGGCTATAAATTGCTAATTGTACTCTGTGTGAATACGCAGGCTACAAGAATTAGGTGGATTTTTTTTATGTTTTATGAAACATGCACTTTTTACAACCCCCGTTATGTTTGTCTCAATAAATATCTTGCTTCACATTACGGATGTAAAATTAGTTTCTAGTACAGTTTCATGTTGACTTTAAACTCATCTGAAGGTTAACGATTGCAAATCAAAAGTTTGCTCTGTGGCTTTGGGTTTATTCTCCTTGATTTACCTCTGGATTGATATTGATTAAGAAATAATATGGGGGGAAATGAGGCCAGCCTTACTGCTGTTGATTGGTCGTTTATTTACTTACTCAGGCAGTTTTTGTCTTTGTATTTTTGCTGATATCATTCTGAAGAACGATCAAACACCCGTGAGCATTTTGGTGCTTATTAGCAGGTCTTGGGCTGGTGCTAGTAGCCTCGGTCAATTGTGTATGCTGTCGAGAGCTTTTCTTTGAGGAGACAAGCCGTACCTGAAGTGCTCTTTTACACAGCTGAAAGTACAGGGGAAAGCCCTAAACCCCAAAGCAAAAGCAGGAGCCCAACCAATAAGGTGACCTGTTGTAAGTATTTGATGTGTTAGTGCTCCTGAATTGGCTCCTCATCAATCTGCGATAAGACTATCAAAAGCTGTCTTACTTTTTCAGAAATCTGTTAGTAAGTATTGACAGTAGAGTGTGCTAGTTTTTGATCGTTGCCCTGCTTTGTCACTTGATTTATTGAAAGATAGGACAAAGACAGTCAGAAAGGACAACCTGTATGCATTTTCTTGCTGGTCCAAGCTGGTTCTAATCTAGCACCGGCATCGAATGGTGTTGAAAAAAAAAAAAGATTTCAGCAGCATGAGCTTTTTTTGTTTAAGAAGTTGGTTGACATACCATAACATACAATATATCTAGTAAATAGAAAGCTTCCTACAGTCAAACGTTCAAATGGTTGGGTTTTTATTGTTAATCTTTTTTTATAAATAATGTTTTTATTCTGCAAGGGTGCACTAAATGATCAAAAGTGACAATAAAGATATTTATTAATGTTCTATTTCAAATAAATTCTATACTTTTGATCTTTGTATACATCATATAATCCTGAAAAAGTCAGCTTTGCATCATATAAATTAATTACATTTTACAGGACATTCAGAAATCTGTTATTTTAAATTATGATAATATTTTACAATATTTCTGTTCTTACTGTATTTTGAACAAATAAATGCAGAATTGATGGGCAAAAGAGAATTGTTTCAAAAACGTGTATAGTATATAGGGCTGTTAAATGATTAATTGCATCCAAAATAAAAGTTTATTTTTTTATTTGTTTACATAATATATATGTTTGTGTGCTGTGTATAATTATGTGTATTTGATTACACACGCATAGGTGTATGTATTAAAGAAATAGTTTGTGTATGCATATTTGTGTATTTATATACATAATAATTATACACAGCACACATACATATTTTATGTAAACACAAACTTTTATTTTGGATGTGATTAATCATAACTAATTGTTTAACATACAGTATATATACACTACCAGTCAAACGTTTGGACACACTTTTTGTGTTTTGTAGTATTTTAGATTGTGCTAGTGCTGTATACTTTGCACAATATGCACTTTTGAAGTGTCACATTTTTGGATAACCTACTACTGTATACAACAGAACACTGCACTACATAGAGAATCATATTTATTTCAATATCCCAATTTAACTAGACCAGCCTGACTATAAATGGAAACCAGGCCGGTAAAATTCTGAATATTAGCTGCTGAATAGTCAGGAATAGACAGGTGCTGACTTTTAACGCTAAATATAGAGCATCTGAATTAATAATCAACACTGTTCTTGTTTGCTCTAATCCCTGATCTCTAATCAGACAGGGGTCTCGCTAAACTGGTGACATCTCTAACTTATGACAGGAACATGACAACTGTGAGTTCACTCAGACTAATTGTGGATGTATCGAGCCACGCTGACATGATGTATAATTTTCCACACAGAGAGAAATGGAAGGAGGGCAGAAGAATGCCGTGTTGGGAAACGGTTTGACAAAGTGTGACAATGATGGAAGCCGACTTCTCTCTTTGCTCTGGGCCTGCTGCGATAGAGGATAGCAGGTTGTTTGCACGTTCAGCGCAGCGCTGACAGGGATTATCGAGGGGAGAGACGGAGGACGATTGCAAAGAGCTGTTCTTGCAATTCAACTCGCTGCACCGTGTTTTCTTCTCTCCAGCACATTCTGAGCGCTGCACTGACACCAAAATAGACCGCAGCGCTCGGATGTGTGGACGTTTCACGCAGAGGTGGGCATTTGACGAGAACGCGTATAGACCCGGCCACACTTTTACACTGCGTGACCATCGACTGAAAATCCAACACCGTGTTCCTGGAAGGACCTTTAGCCCCCTGTGTGCTTTCATTGTAGGCAGTGAAAAGCATGCGTGATGCTGATGTGAATATTCCGGTGACCTGCCGTCCCTGGGCACTAATAGCACGATGTAGTGGATCACACTTTCTACTGGCTCTTGCCAATAATTGAGAAGAGATAACAGTTCAGGCTAGAACCGTGTCTATCTTGTTTGAGGTCCATGGTCAGATCAGACAAATGTTATCTTATGTAGGACAAAGTTGTCTTATTAGGGCCAGAGCACCGATGGTGTAAGGACCCTATTGAAAGTGCTCAGCCTATTATTATTATTCTCCCAAATGAATCCCTTTTTTTAAGGCCTAAACATGCTTGAAAAGATTTACACGCATCAGACGTGGTGAAATTTACATCTGTTATGGGATTCAGAATAATCAAAATGGCTCTAGCAACAACTACAACATTTCAACAAAGTGCCCTCCCGCTACGTTTCACGTACAGATATGAGGTTCGGTAGACACATGTAACAGCCCAATACCTACAAAAAAGTTTCCTGGAATGAAATCTAAAAACCAACAGGAAGTGAAATATTTTGAATTTTCATTGCAAAATTGTTGCAAATTGGGATGTTTCGCAATGAAAAAGGAAGTTGTTGTAAATCGGACATTCAATGTCGGATCTGCCCCAAACTTCACATGTTTAATAAGAGTCCTGGCCTGAAGACATCTACATGCCAATAATCAGTTAGTCATAGTGCCACCTGCTGGCAACAGGAAATGGCATGCTTAACAGTATAATTCACTCCCAGAAACTGCCATGAAGTACCAAACATGCTAGAAACACACTAAATCATACAATGCGTGGCTAAGTGCTAATGTATGCTACTTACAAAACTTAACATGAAGTTGTTGTATCTCAGGCTTACAATGTCTTACAAACTTCATATGTTTGATAAAAGTCCTGGCCTGACATTTACATGGAAAAATTCAGTTATAGTCAAAGCGCCACCTGCTGGCAGCCACATTAAAATGGCTTTGCTGGATTTCTCCTATATCTACCCGCTTAAATGAATCTTGCTCACTGTTTGCTGTTTTCCTGAGGCCACCGGGTAGCGATGCTCCCGGGTGCGAGTGCCCTTTCATCACTGCTTGCAGCTTTAATTATTATTATTATTATTTGCTCCTCTCCTAAAGCTTTTAAACTCCAAAATCAACTTAATGCTATACTTTATATGGGTCCTATAATGCCTTTTACCAGATGTAAAATAAGTCTCTGATGTCCCCAGTGTCTATGTAAAGTTTAGCTCAAAATACACCACCAATTTTTTTGATATTTTTTATAGCAAGTTTAAAATTGTCACTTGCCGTTGTGTGTGTCCCTTCAAATGCAAATTAACTGATGCTCCTGGCCCCCTTTCAACAAGAGGGCAGAGCTTCAAGAGCTCGAGTTAGCAGCTCCGATCACCTCACGCAGAAACGCACGGAAAATGTCCGAAACTGTTCAGCCTTTTATGGTCAAACCAGAGTCAGACAATGATGAAGAGACTCAATAAGCAGTAAAAACATGTAGAATGCAACATGTTTCTTCATGTTTCATCTTTAATGCATTGATTAGCATATTCTGTCATGATAATCTATAAATCGCTTGTGTGGGAACTGTTGTAAGATGCCTTCAGAGCCAGAGAATATATGCGGCATAAAGATATAGAACATGTAGCCTAGAAATCTAGATGCACCCTAGCGGCAGCAAATTTAATCTGCCCGCAAGTGTCATCTAGGAACTCTCAATACCCTTCTGAGCTGTATTTCTCACAATCTGGACGGGCCAATCACATCGTGTATAGAGTCGGTGGGCGGGGCCATAATGACGACGGCCGAGTTGCGTTTGCGTGCTTCTAGTAAACACAGAAACTGGCGAACGGCGGCGGTCTTTCGAATCAGCACTGACCGCGCCTCTGGAAGACTTGGAGTTGAGCTTTTCTCTGAGAAAAGAACAAAGAACGGCACTGAAGTCATTCTTAAAAAGGGAAGATGTGTTCGGAGTTTAGCCGACTGGATATGGTGAATGTTTAATCTATCAACAAGCTCTGCTTCACCTTCGTTGCTCTGGTTGGTTGTAGCGCTATCCTATCGCGTGCAGAGGGAGTTTGAAAGACAACCGTTTATCCCGCCCCTCGGATTGAGCTGTCAATGGTGAGTTTCCAGACCAAACATCTTGATGTGGTTCTGGCTTGTCAGGCTATAGAACATGTATAGTTTAGATTGATTATGGTTATAACTGTTGTCATCTTGCTTTTATGACATGCTATTTTTTGTGATGTACTGTATTGCAATAAATGTAAAAAGGCAGGTGCGAGAGCTTGAGCAGACTCCCAAATGTATTCTACAACAACTTTTCTCAACATGGCCTCACCCCCTTTGTTGCTTGTTACCGAGGTCAGGATTTGTTTATATTTTAGGGTTAGTGATGTCACTAACCCATTAAGAAGCTCATTGCAGCCATTTCTGCGAAATAAAATATCTCCCTTTGAATTGAATTTTGAGCATTATATTTTTGCAGAGGATGTTTATGCTCAAACAGCAACATTACATGCTAACTAAAGTCAAAAAGTGAAATCATAATCAACCACCCCTTGAATAACTAATATTGGGATAAAATAGAAGAGAACATGTAGATTTTACCGATTTACTTCACCTGAGGCCTTTAGATACATATACATATGAAATTGCTTATTAGGAACTATTAATTAAAGAGTAATGTTCTTCAAAGAAAACCACTCACTACTCTTGCCTCTTAACTTTAGATTTAATAAATAATCTAAGTTGAATATTAACACAAAGCACAACCTAAAAGTGCTCTGCAAGTTTAATTACAGATCTGCTTTTCAGGCTCCAACAGCACTGAATCTATTATACTATTTATGTAGCATATGTGGAGACTTGGCAACAGGAATGAAGGTGACTTTTATAATGTTATTCCTTGTATTGTGCAAATTACCTTTTATTATTGACTTAAGTGATTTGCACAAACTTCATAGTAGGGTTGGAAATACTTAGAACTTGTACCACAGATCCAATTTCAGCATTATATCACAGATATGCCTAACCGAATGCTGCACGTAATTAAAAGAGAGTGCTAGCTCTTTAAGATGAGAGCAGAGGTTTTTATGTTTGTCCTGCTGTAGCTAAACAATAAAAAATTAAAAACGTTATGAACAAATGGAAGGGAATGTTTATGTAGCACATTTTACTTTTAATTTGTAGCTCAGATCATTCCATGGGCTTGATTGAACTCCTTCAAGGGCTGTATCTTTGACATCCATAGTCCAGAAGAGTGTATCATGGCAGATTGAGCTAATTAAGAAAACACGAAGGAATTAAACCAGGGTTAAGAAATAAGTTTGGCTGGTTAGCATAGCCTCATTAACCCCTGCTGGTTGATGCTGTAACTACACCATCTGGTTCTGAAAAGCATCTCTATTGTCAGCCGTTCAAAATGACTGTATTCTGACAAATGAATGAAATATAATATAATGCAACCAGACAGACACTTGACATAGGGTTGGGAAGATTTTGTTTTGTTTTTAGTATCTGAAATCTTGTACTCACCAATGCTGCATATAATTGTGTATTGTAAAAAAAGTAGACTCTAAACAAAAATAGTGCTTAATAGCACTAAAAATTGGTCATAAGCTTGTAATCATAGGAGTGCTATATAGCATCTATCTTTAAAAGTGCTATCCAGCACCCTTGTAACACTTCTGATTTGTGGAACAAGGAATTAGGCACAAGTGCCAAACTTGAAACAGTATGTTCTGTTTAGTCCTTATTTAGTCCTTATATGCGTATGACCTTAAGTAGAGTCCTGTTGCAAATTTTAGAGCAGAAAATCTCATTTTGATTCAAGAAAGTAATATTGTTTTACTTCTTTTATTTATTTTATGGCAATTCCTGCTTTACAGTTAAACCCATCAAAGTTCAATTCCTGTTCATTGTGTGTTTGTGTAGATATTTTTCTTGCTGCAATCCATACGTATTTTATGAGGTGGCTAATTTGTACAAATTTGTACTACCTCACTCAAACGGATTCATACGATTTTTGCTAAATCGGTCATATTTAAAGAGATGGTCAATTTGTATGATTTCATACACTCAAAAAAAACGGTGCTATATAGTACTAAAAGTGGTTCTTTGGCTTGTAATCATGGGGGAACCACTTTAAGTGCTGTATAGCACCAAATCTTGATAATTCAGTGGTTCTTCAGCGGTTCTTCCACCACTGCCGTACAAAGAACCTCTCAAGCCCCTTTAAAGGTTCTTTACATGCCAAAGAACTACTGTTGGTGCCATTTAGCACCATTATTGAGGAAGAAATAAAATGTGATATGGCACCTCTTATGGGTTCTACATAGCACCATTTGACAAAGGTGCTATAGAGCACCTTTAAAATATGCCGCTATTTGGCACCAAAAGTGGTTCCCCATATGATTATAAGCCAAGAATCACTTTTAGTGCCAAATAGCACTTAATTTTTTAATTTTTAATTTTTTTTTAGAGTGTATGAATAATCTACCCCTAAAGCCTACCAATCACTACTGTAAAGACAAATCATACAAATTCATGTGAGTGAGGTTGTACAAATTTGTATGAATTAGACACTATTTTGGAACGGATTTGGCTGTGAGATAGCGTTTAAATCATACATTTTGTGTTTGTGCTGTAGAGATAACAGCTATGTCTTTAAAAAAAAAAGTTGCCAGCCAGCACCAGGGTTTTTGATCATTTTTACAAAAATGTAATGACCCATAGAATGGCCCATGTTGTTGTATGAATATCTGAGCATGCTATGTATCAAAAGAAAGAGCTGACCCTCTTCTTTTAAACAACAAAAAAAAAAACTTTTTATTCTAGCTTCATGCATACATCATCAACACTTGAATATGGGTAAGTTTCATTAAAAAAAAAGAAACATTTTAAATGAAAAGCTGAGAAAATCACGTTTTTGTCAAAGACTACATCCAGATCAGATTCAAAGCAATGATCAAACACAGATGGAGTAGATCGAGTCCATCAACACCCCTAATGCTTGCACAGTCCTGTAGCTCATCCTGGGTCCACGTTTCATTCAGTAACATAAGGCAGTTTTGATTTCTATGATGATTAATGTTGATGGCACACAGCGCACCTTTAAAAGTACTCCAAGATACTGACAGAAATGCCAAAAATGTTGCAACCATCATCGGTCTCCCCTAATATTTTAAAATATTTTTACAATTTAAAGCGGTTTTCTATTAAAATATATTGTAAACGTAATTTATTTGCGTCATTAAACATATTTTGAAATATTATAATTGTCTTTACTGCCTCTTTCTATCAATTTAATGTGTCTGGTGAAGAAAGAAAAAAAGAAATCTTTAAGGTCCGAAACTTTTGAACAGTTCAATAAATCGCTGTGAGCAAGGCTTCTGTGAGTCCAGGGTAAGCTCAATGGAGGCGAAAGAGCTTCTCTCGGAATAGCGTTGAATATTTTAAATGTTATTATTATACATTTTAATTTTTGAGTGTTTTATCTACTGTATGAGCATGTATTTTGTAACACTTCATTTTACATCAGCTTTTCCAAACATGCCTTATTTGTCAGGTACCTGCTCAAAGTTTCAAACAACATTAGTTTGAAAGAAAGTCACAATTAAGGGATCTGAGCGGCGAGCGAGTGTTCAAGCAGATGCTGAAATGTGCGTTCTTTGGAGAACGTGAGCCGTGTCTCTACTCCTAGCTGTCAGAGGCACGGCTGCCGTGCGTCGCAAAGACAAACTCAGCCTAATAATATTTAATCATAACAGCGCTCAGAGCAACACAACAGCAATCCAATATTCCGCTCTTTTCCTCTCTCTCGCACACTCGTTCTGTGTCAGGTATGTCAGCGTGCGATAGATTAGAGCTGTGGGACTAGAATAATGGGGTTTAGCTCATAATACGATTGCCTGGATTTTAGTGCAGATTACATATCTAGTCTGCATGACCAGAGAAGAGCCCTTTAACACAGGTAATTCCATCAGCTTTCATCAGGTTTTAGTGTATGTGTGCATTCAAACACACACTTTGGGGCTGAAATGTGGCCATTTTCTCTCAAACTAATGTTTGAAACTTCAAGCAGGGACCTGAGTGTTTTTAAGCAACTTCAATATCTGATGGATTGAACTGGATTTTGTTCATTTTAAATAAAAATCTGTTTTTGTAGCTGCCTTATAACGTGTGAGACTCTGAAAAAGAGCTTTGTTTATTGTTCAGACAGATAAAAAACCTGTAAACCCAACTCTTGGAATTGCATACAACCAGACAATATGATTAGATCTTGTGATTTTGCGAAAACTATTGCTATTTCTGCATGCAATATGTGTCAGATGATTCGTGAATGGTCCGTGAGTTGGACGTCTGAGGTTGAGACTACTTTCTGCCTAACAATTGTTTTATAAAAAGTTTCTTGGATCTTTGAGCCGCACCAAATTTACACACTCTTCTCTGTCCTTGCCAAGATCAACTCGCTTACATATTAGACTGGCGCTAATTCCCTAGGTTGGAAATTTTAAAGCCGGGCTCCTGCAGTAATTGCAGCTCCTGATAATCTATAAATCATAGCTGTGAGGTCATCTCATAAGCTTTTATCAGCCCGAGATTAAGGAATACTCACATTTGCACCCCTCCTTCTTCTGTTCATCTCATTTTGAGGAAGACCAGCCGCTGGAAAAGATTGATTATGTTTCTTCACAACAACGCATTAGCTCTTAACGTGTAATTTCGTTGCGTCCAAATGAGGGCAGGGTTATTTTTGCGACTGAGAGCAGATATCATACCAAGACTCGAGAATTGTTTCTTAAGATAAAATGGTTAAATGACAATAAAAAATATATATCACACCATTTATTAATGCAATTTTAAACACTCTCTGAGGTTTGGAGACAACATGAAAGTACTTACAACTAACTTTTCTGTAGTAGTCTGACATACTGAAACAGGATGTTCAACAAGATAATGTATTATTAGAGAGGAGAGGCATCAGTCAGAAAGGAAAGTTATGATTGCTATCATAACACCACACTGATCATCACTTACAATACGACTTATTATAATATCTTGGTAAGACTTGCATTTTGGAATGTAAATAGGGTCAGTATTGCCTTGCCTTTATGCTGCCTTGACACCCCTCATACGACATCATTGCAAAATTTGGTTGTGCAGCAGACAGATCATCAGCTCGATTCATCACAGACAATTTAACGCTTGACTGCCCTCTAAGTTGAGACACATTGGGCTGCCTAACAAGCTGGCAGCTCTGTGGCAAAGAACATGACACTGATGATGACTATGCAGGGATCTTTTGTTCTGTTTAAAGCGTGATGACATTTCCAGCATTCAGCGAGGGGAATGTTGTCAGGTGCAAAATGTTCCTTTGCATTTTTTCTTTTGTTTCTAATGGTATATTTAATGCTAGTGGGGTTCGTGAGACCACAATACACTTTTAAGTCGTTCCCCAACATTAGGTGTTATACCGTTATACGGTAGGAGGCGCTATTATGCATCTTATGTAAGAATATTCACAGCCTTCGGATCAAAACACAGGGAAATAAGAAGCAGATAAAAAGCGATAGAAGCTTTGCTCAATAACGTAAAATAACGCAATCATCATAAAACCTTAAATAGCATATACATCAAAACTGCCTAATCTTACTGAATGAAAGGTCATCCCAGGGCCATGTATATGATTGTGGGGGTGATGGTGGACATGTTTTCATCATCATTTTGAAACCGATCTGGATGAAGTCTTGAACAAAACCCCCAATTTTTTCAGCTTTTTATTCAAACATTTAAATCTATTTTAATATATATATATATATATATATATATATATATATATATATATATATATATATATATATATATATATATATATATATATATATATATATATATATATAGACCAGAAGAACAAAGACATTTTTTTTTTTTTTTGAGAAAATAAGAGGAACATTCTTTTTAACTATTATTTTAACCAATAACTTTATGGAATCCAACACTAAATACACTAAAGTAATTTTCAACTGAACATGATGGTTAAAATTACAATAAAACAGAGAATAGTAAAGAGTAAAGGCAGTCAAACACAATCTCTTGTATAATCTTATTACACGAATGAGTCTAGTTTTTACTCAAATAAAAGGTCTTAGATATTACCATACTGGTGCATAATTTGGAGTTTCGATGCATAAATTCATGTTGCCTATTGCCTGGAGATGGAGAGCGATGTTTCATGCAAACTGCTGTTTTCTTCTTCAGAATGTCTGCAATGAAAAAGAATCATGCATTGTTATTTTGTCCTTGAAGGGAACAAAATGCTTTCTGTATAAATCTACAAAATGAGGCTTTTCTGCTTCGAAGACGTTTAGAGGAAAGGATTTTCTGTGGTGTTTTATTGAACAGCTAAGAGCTACTAGCAGCTGTCTGGCTTGTTGTACGTTGTCACGTGTAGATGTTACCGTAGTTCATTGATGGTCTGTCATATTCATGACATGAAGATCACCAAACAATTGTGGATTGAAGTTGATTTAAAATAGATATTTAGAGACAAAGTCTTGCACCGTAACCTAACCAGATGCTATCCGATAAGATACAAGTGACACCAGATGCCACATGACTACAAGACCCGACAAAATTGATCTAAACTTACAGCCAATCAGAAGAGCGTGAGGGCGGAGTCTCTGCAAGCACACAGCACTTGCAATGATCCTGATAAGTAGATAATTAAATTCAGATATATTACCTAATTTTAACATTATTACAAATATTTACTGAGTGACTGAAGAATTCTTTGTCATAGAACACACTCGTTTGTTCACTTTGAGTTGACAATTTGAACGTTCTTCTTTCCTTTCTTGTATTGAAGTGAATTATCCATTGGTGCTTTCAGTAAGGCACAAAATGCTATTCAAATTTGCATTAAATTCTTTTAAAATGAAAGCAAGCACATAAGCAGTACCTGAGATTATCATTACCATGCGTTGCGGACCGGTGTTGCATCTGGTTAGGACAAAGTGTTAAAGCAAAACTAATATTTTTATAACAAAGTAACAGCCTTTACTTTCCATAAATAGTACTGATTATTAGGTTCAATTCTTACTTTTATGTAAGAGAAACACAGTCTTTCTGGAGTTCTCTTCCACTGTCCAGAAGGACAGAACTGTTCAAGTCAGGCAGGTCTAGTGTGAAATATATTTGGGGGAAACAGGCATAGTGACCTTTCAATGCATGCCGAAAAGTGTAAATTTGCAAGCTAATATAGACCTGCATATCATCTAAAGTGGATCCAATTTTCTTATGCAAGTGCGATTTCTGTGACATATAAAATGAATGTATATATTTACATTAATTTGACGAAATATTTGCACTGCCTGAGTGTCACAGTGAAAGAAAGTTGGCTAATTGGACTATGTTGCCGTAAATAGGATAGTCTAGAGTTAAAATTTGTTGTTAGTTACTTACCCATGTTTTTTTTGTTTTTTGTTTTTCATGAAAATGAAAACCAGAAAATCATCCATAGAAAAACAGTACATTCATAGTGACCACTGCTGTCAAGCTCCAAAAAGAAAAAAACAAACATAGTAAACTAATCTAAAAAGTACTAATCTATACTTTTATAGATTTTTTTACGTATAGATCTTTTATAGATTTATAGACTCAGAAAATGATTATATAAGACACATTCCCTTTCAAAAAAAATATACTTTTATGCTGTTTTTGTTTCTTGACAGCTGTTGTTACCATGTGAGTGAATTGTCCATATTTATGGTTTTAACTATCATAGTTTAAAGTGCCCCATTATGCTATTTTAAAGGTTCCTAATTTTGTTGCATCAAAAAAAAGTCAGGGAGCCCTATTTTAACGTTCTGAGCACATGGTCTGAAGCTCATGGCGCAGGTGCACTTAGGTCTGAATGGTCTGAATCCACTTTTGCTAGGTTCACATTTCACATTTGTAGTTCAGTTCGTTTGGTCCGGACCAAAAAACAAAAACAAAACATAGAGTCTTGGTCCGCCTAATGTTAACACTGGCATTTTGAACAGCGAAGTTATCCAACCAAAGGCATAGGAATACGGTCACAACCTGATTGGTCGGTTTTTACGATGTTTATTTCGTGTACCGAACATTCAAAACAATCCTGTGTGCTGGATTAAACGTGATAATTTTATGCGTGTGCATATGGTTTTATTTTTACCAGCCGATCACAAAGAGGTCATAAAATGTTCAAAACATTCAAAACAGCAGCAGGATTTCCTCCGTTGTATGCAGAAACCAAGATCTGTTGCAAAGAGACGGTATGCAGTTCCGCCGTCTGTACCGACTAATGGGCAACATGGTCATTTGATGAGAAGAACCAGTTATGCTTTTTTTTATAGCATTTTCAAAACATGCTTGTCGGACCAAATATTGATGAGGCACTTTACCTACTCCTTGCTCCACATTTGCCCTCTACTCATTTTGGATACACCGATTTTTCCACGTCTTCAGATCAGCTGACTTGTAGCGTCTCATCTTGTGACAGTACGCCCTGTTTTTGGTTTGTCTACATGTCTTTGGTCCGTGTTGCGTTCATATATAAATCGAACCGCACCAGAGTTTATTTGGATCAGTCCGCTTGTTTGGTGCGCACCAGGGTTCGGATGGCAGCGTTCACATTTGTTCAAATGAACCGCACTAACCGAGCAATCGCATCAGGGTTCGTTTTAATCAAACCAAATATGACAAGTGTGAACGCACCCTAAATGATGGAAAAAATTGGTCAGTGCACCAAGTTTATGGTCCAGAAGGGTTGTACCTGGGCCTAACGTGCATTAAACCAATCAGAGTCTCCCATTCCCTTTTTAAGACAGTTGGGCTTGCACCATGGAGGATTTGCTATTTCATGGTAGAATATAGACCGCCTCAACCTGACAAATCAGTTTACATAACGTGTGTATTACCACGATTGGTCAAATAATTAGCCAATTTCATTTGTCATTACTGCAAATAGGTAATTCTGATGCATGCGATGACTACACATTATGATATAGGCATTTTTATAGCCTAGAAATCTAGACGCACCCTAGCGGCAAGCAAATTTAATCTCCCCGCAAGTGTCGTCTAGCAACTCTCAATACCCTTCTGAGCTGTAATCCCCTAACTCTTGCCGGGCCAATCACATCGTGTACGGAGTCGGTGGGCGGGGCCATAATGACGACGGCCGAGTTGCGTTTGCGTGCTTCTAGTAAACACAGAAACTGGCGAACGGCGGTCTTTCGAATCAGCTCTGACCGTGCCTCTGGAAGACTTGGAGTTAAGCTTTTCTCTGAGAAAAGGACAAAGAACGGCACTGAAGTCATTCTTAAAAAGGGAAGATGTGTTCGGAGTTTTGCCGACCGGATACGGCGAATGGTTAATCTATCAACAAGCTCTGTTTCACCTTTGTTGCTCTGGTTGGTTGTAGCGCTATCCTATCGCGTGCAGAGGGAGTTTGAAAGACAACCGTTTATCCCGCCCCTCGGATTGAGCTGTCAATGGTGAGTTTCCAGACCAAACATCTTGACGTGGGTCTGGCTTGTCAGGCTAGTATTTTTATCTTTCTGTAAACAATAATATTCTTTCACTTTGTAATCCTTTTATTTTTAATATTTGGCTTGTTTGTGTACTGCCAAGCGCAGTGTATGCATGTTGTGCTCCTGGCGCATATTACAAATGCGGCATTTAAATAACAAAAAAATGCTGCATTATTGACTTTAGACCCAGTTTTTGTTGGTCAATGGCACAGTCATTTTAAGCTGCCTCAAAATAGCAACACACCAATAACACACCTCGTTTTCAGTTTCCAGTGATGGCAGGATTTTGATGGGAGGAATGCCGAATTACACTTGGGTATTAAGTATTGGGTTTCAACTTACTCAAATATTCTTACTGGGATGCTATTTTGTGCAGTTTATACCCTTTCGTTCATCAAGGTGAACATATTTAGACAGGTTGTGAACCCTATTTCGTTTTTTTTAGACAGTTCAACATAACTTTCAACTTCCGTAGGCTAAACCGTGCCATTTGACACCGCTCAATCTGACCTTTGCAGGATGCATTCTTCAAAGGATGCAGCCTCCAAATTGGAACACAGATAATAACTTGGTTTGTTGTGCGCTTTGATCTTTAAAACTTTGCAGACCTTTTAGATTCACAAACAGCTAAATTAGACACTGCATGAAAGGTAATATTTGAAAAAGCACTTTAAGGCACTTTAAGTCAGACCTCGTTTCTTAAACTCTCTGTTCTGTCTTGTTACTGCAATCAGTAAATTGAAGGCAAGTATCATCTCTGCTATATGCTTCATAGCGGTTATTAAAGATGGTTAAATATTGCTTCCCTCAGGTAATGTGGATTAAATGATGTACTGTGTGCAGGTAGACTGCAAGCTGAAATTACAATCGTTATGTAGTGTATGGGGGTGTGCGGGAGACAGAGAGCTCCTGGTAATTACGCTGCTGAAATAACCAGATAGGGTTTTATTACCAAATTTCTCCAGGCGGCAGCTAATGATTAACATGGGGGAAAAAAGATCTGCTCCTCTCAGCCTCTTTCCACAGCTCATTCTCTGAAATGTAAACTGTCTGCTAACGCGACTGGACACTGGTTCAAATGTTTTCCCATTTTAAAGTATTCTTAGGCTATAGCGTTAAGTGTAAATGACGAGCGGTGGAAATAAAGAAATGGCCTTCATACTAATCAGCTTTTCTTCACCACTATGTCACAACACTATAATATGTGTGTATGTGCAGTGCTGGCAAATGTCTCCAATAGGGAAACCAGAGGACCATAAAAAAGAGAAACATGGCATTTTGAACATGTAATCGTCTTTGTAAATGTTTATTCTAATGTAGCGTTAATATGTTATACTGTATACATACACTAACATTTAAAGGTGTAAGGTCATACGATTTGTTCATTTTAAATATATATGCTCACTAAGGCTATATGTATTTGATACAAAATACAGTAAAAACTATAATATTGTAAAATAATTTTTACAATTTAAAATAAAACAAAAAGTAAAATAAAGTAAAGTTTGATATGAATATATTTTAAAATTGAGTTTATTCCATTATTGAACTTTCACCATCATTACTCCAGTCTTCTAGCCTAGAAATCTAGACGCACCCTAGCGGCAGCAAATTTAATCTGCCCGCAAGTGTCGTCTAGGAACTCTCAATACCCTTCTGAGCTGTATTCCCCTCACTCTGGACAGGCCAATCACATCGTGTATAGAGTCGGTGGGCGGGGCCATAATGACGACGGCCGAGTTGCGTTTGCGTGCTTCTAGTAAACACAGAAGCTGGCGAACGGCGGTCTTTCGAATCAGCTTTGACCGCGACTCTGGAAGACTTGGAGTTAAGCTTTTCTCTGAGAAAAGAACAAAGAACGGCACTGAAGTCATTCTTAAAAAGGGAAGATGTGTTCGGAGTTTTGCTGACCGGATACGGCGAATGTTTAATCTATCAACAAGCTCTGCTTCACCTTCGTTGCTCTGGTTGGTTGTAGCGCTATCCTATCGTGTGCAGAGGGAGTTTGAAAGACAACCGTTTATCCGCCCCTCAGATTGAGCTGTCAATGGTGAGTTTCCAGACCAAACATCTTGATGTGGGTCTGGCTTGTCAGGCTACCAGTCTTCAGTTTCACATGATCTTTCAAAAATCTTTCTAATATGATGATTTGCTGCTCCATAAACATGTCTTCTTATTATTCATGTTTAAAACAGATGTTTAGGAATCTCTGATGAACAGAAAGTTCAATTTTCAGCAAATGACTTGCTCAGTGCTATTTGTGTGTGATTTTTTTGCCCCATGTGACATCTTCACATTATATTGCATTTGTAGCCACATATTTAGCTACAGTACACAAATGTATTTCCTAATTTTTACAGTACTATATGGTATATCATTGCACTTGTTTGCACATTTTAGTATATGTAAGTTTAATTAGTTTGATACTGTATAATACCAAGTTTTGTTATTAAAATTCAAAGTTTCTTTATTTGCAAATCAACACATTAAATGTCTGCACTAACCTTATATTAATCGATTAGTCATGTTTCGTTTAATATTTAAGCACAATTCAAGTACTGATGTACCTTTACTCAAGTAATATATATATATATATATGTGTATGTTTATTAGGCTATGCATTTTACCTTAAATACTTGATTTGTATACTCTGTCCGCATCAGGGATTGATACAATTGTCGCTATTGTGGAACTAACCAATGGACTTGTCATAGTTTGCCAGTTAGTTACACCAAACCTTTACAGAACAATCAGATTGTTGTTTGAGGCACCTGGTAGCAATACAACTAGATATTAGGGCATGGAAGTATTGTGTTTCGTTTACTTTTGGATGTAAATAATGTCACATAGTTCACCGAACAAACTTAGTTTCAAATTAGTCTACTATTATGGTATACATTTCTTATATTTTAACTTTAGCCAGTCTGACAACTATTCCACAATGAAATAAAAGTCTAAATATATCAATACGTTTGGTTACACTAACTCCTTTACTCTGCTTGAAGCATGCACACACAAACACACACATTTATAGAGCTTGTTTAAACAGAGCCACTGCTTACTCTGCACTACACCTAGTGTGAGCGCGAATCTCATCCTCCCGCACACACACCCTCACACACGCACGCACACACAGACACATACATTTATGTGTGCATATTTGCCTGTTCCCTGGAGGTGTCTGACAGCAGCCAGAGGGCTGCTAAGGGGTCTTAAAATTGGGAATGATGTGGCTGGAACATTTTATTTCCTCTCTCTATCGATCTCTATCACAGATGTGTACACTCTTCATTCCTTCATAATGGCAGTTCCTCAGTCATCGCTGTTTATCTAATGTCTTATGGGCATATATGCTTGTGAACCAGCTGAAATGCTTTTAAACAGCCTGTCTGTGTGAGTTCGAGTGGGTTTGCGTGCATTTGTTTGGATGTGTGCATATGTTTGAAGTGAATCCATGCCCCCCAGTCAGCTGAGCTGAAATCAGCCTAATTAAATGACAAAAGGAGGACAGGCGGTCTTCTCTTTCACAGCCTCCCGCTATTCTGCCTGATGCACAGTTGTTCTGGCAGCACAGTCCTCGTGAATTACACACGATCAGCAATGGACTTTATGAATCACTCAAAGGGGCCTTGTTCTACATTTTTATTGCATTGTATTGCGAAGTCCACTTATAATCCAGTTGCTAGATGCTAATAGTCTGGTGTGTCTGAAATACAGTCTTTCTGCGACTTTTTAGGAAAGTTCCCATTTAAGGACCTAGAAGACAATCAAGTGAGCTTTACAGATAAGCGAGCAAATATTTAATGACTGAAAGCAATGTGATTCCATTTACATAAAGAAATGTGACTAAAATTGAATAATTCTTTCAACTACTCCATCAAACACATATTTATTATTCTCTCCACAACCGTCTGAACTGCACAAACAGGATTGTGGGCTATCATAAGAAGCAATGGGTGCGTTCAGATTCCATTCATACTGCATGCATACTGTACATACATACTGGAACATACATTTTTAACGATCATAAAGTAAGTTTCTCTGACAGCTTTTGATTTCGGACGCAGCAATGTTTTTGCTATTGCATTTTTTTTTCTGGTAAAACTTGTCATGAAAGAGAACAAAAGCATCCAAATTGATATATTTTGAATAGTCATTCATGTCATGTGTTGTCAGAAGCTTATGTTAGTATGCTGATAGTTCTAAGATCATTAATGACCCATTTTTGCAGTTGAATATATATATATATATATATATATATATATATATATATATATATATATATATATATATATATATATATATATTTTATTTTATTTTATTTTATTTTATTTTTTTTTCATGATTTTTGTCAGCTGAGCCACTTGTTTAGTCTAAATGATTTACTTGAATTATCCTTGATATTTAATTTTATGTTAAATGTGCACTATGCAAGTTTTCCGTCCGCTAGAGGGCGCCTATTTAAAACAAAGGCGTAGTTTGATGACGCCAAGTTTGAGCACAGCATCTTAGGACATGTGGTCTTCACCTCACAGCCGGTGGAAAATAGGACTCGGGCAGAAATCGTGTTCATGGATGCGGTTATTAATGTTACTGTAGTATGAAGCAGAGCAGGACCGAGTGTTGAAGGAGCTGAGCAAGGCCACTGGAGTGATTGTTACCCAAACACACGGCTCATGAGCAACGGGACTTTTATTATAAAGGGACACAGTCGCCCGGCGGCAGCACTATTTCCGCTTTTCCAGTCATGAGTATTAGGTAACACAGCTCAGTTTATCATATTAGATACATTTAAGTGTGTTTAAAATGATGTAATGACGTTACTCTGTGCGTTCACCCAGCGGCTGCTGTGACACTTGTTCACACTGCTAAGAGTAAAGCGTTTCTGCAGAATAAAACCGGAAACCGAGAGTAACGCAGATATGACACAAATGACAGGCGACTCCCTCAGACGATCATTACTCGACTATCAGACTCGACTATCAGACGACAATTTACAAATAGTTGGAAACAGTTGGGGAATTGTGAGAACTCAACTAAACAAAATATATAACACTGGCCTGGTGGTTTTTGGATATGTTACTGCAAAAATACTACATAGTGCACCTTAAACCTTTCATAATGTATTGAATGAATGCTGTTTGGATTTAAATAGGCAAATACTTAAGAGTCTATGATCGGATCGTCATTGCACAGATTATTAAGTATCATGTTATAAATGTGGCCTTATTTGATGGAGTATGCAGCTTTTCATTTCTTAGACATCATGGCCATATTCCCGGATGACAATGACAAGATTCATCAGGCTCAAATTGTGAAAAAATGTTGTGAAGGAGCATAAAGAATTATGAATTGGCACCTCTGAGTACCTCAGACCTTAAATTCAGTGAAAGTCTTTGGGATGTGCTGAAGGAGACTTTACGGAGGGCTTGACTCTTCCATCAATAGAAGATCTGGACCAAAAATGTATGCACATCTTTACTTTACAATTTTTTGGTTCCCCAAAGAACTGTTTTGTGAAAGATTCTTTAAATAACCTTTTTTTCTAACCATTTTATAGTCTAAAGAACCTTTTTGCATTACAAAGAACCTTTTGTGCAATGGAAAGGATCTTTGGATATTAAAGGTTATTCGTGGAACCATACACCCTGCCAAAGAACCATTTAAGAACCTTTATTTTTAAGAGTGTTGATTGAAATAACATTGCAACATTTATTTCCTTCAAGAGGTGCATCACAGATCTTGCATTGACAAGAGTCCAGCACTCTGTAAAGTCTACTCCAGCACAGTTAGAAGAACTGTTGCCAAACCGATAACATGCTATAAACATAATAATCACTGCAATAAAGATCCAATCCTAGACTCTTACTCGTTTGCCAATTTCAATCCAAATGTTGTTAAATCCTTAGTTTTATGTTTGATTGAATGCAGCATTGAAAACTAAGGGTTCATGAACTCCCATTTAAAGAATGTTTCTGTAAATTATATATTATTTGCTCACACAGATGTAGAGGATAATTGGCTCATTCATAAAAGGCAGGAGGTGAAGTTGTTTTATGAAATGATGCATCTGCATACAGCAGCATCAGGTGCTGGCCCGCCGTTCACTTCATCAATATGTGTGTCAGCAGTGAGAGACGCAGCTGTATGCAGGGTAATGTAGTCCGTTCCCCAGCCAGGAGCACAGATTACACATGAGGGAAGAGAGAAGGCTGGAATTAGTTTATTCTTGAAAATGAGCAGATGATCCCAGCCTGTGTGCTAGACAGACGACACTATCATGCGACCACCTGCATTCACACGCTCCAAGACCCCAGTGCCTCATAAAACATGCATGTGTTATGTATGCTTTGTTTTTTACTAATGTCTGAAACATTCATAGGTGCTGCAAAGACACATTTATTGTCAAGAAGGGAATATGATTTCTTTTGACTGTATGTGTCACTGTCTGTAGCGTTCTGATGGAAGATGTCTGCTTGGCTTGAGCTTGTTGTTTGTCACGGAGAGCTCTGTGTGAATGATATCCGTATAATACCAGGAATTGAGCTTGTTTGCATAATCCATTTGCATAATTACAGCATTTGCGATCTGAGTAGCCTAATTGCATTTATATAGATGGCGACTGATGAGAGTGATTCTAATCGATTGTTCTGGTAAAATGAGCAGGTAAAGGAATATGAAAAGACGAGCTGAAAAATTTGATAATGTGGTTTCATTACTGAAGAAGAGTCAGACGCTCTCCTGTCAGAAAGAGATAACATAATGGGGAAGCGCTGGATTCGATTAAAGAGGCATAGTTACGTTTTACCTGTGCATTTTAGCTTTGTGGATGCATTTTGTGGACATTAGGCTGCTATGTTGCAATAACCAGCCTGGGTGTTTTTTTTATTTTTATTATGTGTGTGTGTGCTCGTGTGTGTGCAAACAGGTTTTCATATAGCAGCAAAAAAGCACTAAAAACCACCACTGAAAGGATTGTTGAGAAAAAGAGAAGTGAGTGTTCATTTTATTCTAACCGAAATGACTGCGTAATTCCAGATTCATAAGATCTTCCCAGGAGGATTTGAAGGCCTTGCAGGATGGCCCTGTTCTAGCCGTCCTCCAGACTTTTCAGTTGCAAAATTGAGAATATTATCGTGGGGAAAATAACTTCTCTCAGGTCTTCTTCAGCCATGATGTCTGGTTGCAACAGGAAACTGTGTGTTTTGGACTCACATCTGAAGACTCACGTCCCCTACCTTTTATATATTTGCCATAAGGGGAATCATGATTTGCTACTGATAACAAGAAAGAGCCAGCAGGTGTTATTCTGAGAGATGGAGTGTCAGACTCCAAAATAGGTGAGGCGGAGAGGGACAGAGCAGGAGGTATTTCTTGTTGAAATGTACTATGGGTAATATTCTCACTTTTGACTAATGGTCACATACGGCGTAAATGCAGGCTTTCTCCAGACCTCTATTGCTTGACATAAAAGCCATTTTACTGTGGCTTTCTTTCATCTGTGTCTTGGGAGTGATGCACTTCCACGGCCCGAGAAAGCCTTGCTTAATCACTTTTAATGGTGGCGGGGTTTGCAGTGTACTTATGGAAATATCAATACCCGCAGCTTTATGAAAAAGGCCGTTTTATCAGGCGCATTCTTTCGATGTAACTCGCAGAGACAATGCCACTTTGTTTCGGTTTCTTAGAAATTGATCTCCGATGATCGGACCTCTGAAACGGTCAACCTTTCACCCTCACGACCACAGAACACGAGTGTGGGAACGGCATCAATATACCAACACTGAATTTATTGTGGGTGACAAAAGTTCATGTTTACCAACCATATGGTTTATGAACTTGTGAGAAATAGTTTCAGCGCTGGCCCTCGTGTTCAGAGGAGTGCGTGGGTTTAATTGATTTTTCAGGGACATGATATCACCCTGTTATGTCGATCTCATCGGGTTTCATTCTGCATTTTAAATGACTACTTGTGTAAACAGTGTGAACTAATCTTTGCACGTCAATGGTCTCGTGTGAAAGTTTCAACTCTCCATGTAAAGTTTTCATGCAAGTTTATTCCACTCGCATCGCTCAGAGTTTTTCACTTTTCAGATTGTGTGCGAAACGCTGGGCCAGATGGATAATTACTTTTTCCGACTGAAAAGCGGCGCAGCTAACAAGTTGCAGCCTTCCATTTCGATTTTAGCATCGTTTTACTTGTCTTTGATTTGGAAGAGAGAGAGAGAGAGAAAACCTAATGAAACCCCACGGTGATTTGATTTAATTTACTGGGAAATATTCCTTGTAAGCTGCATGGTGAATCTGGAGAGGCGGAGGGACTAATGCGTTTGAAATGATCAACTGTGCTTGAGCATTTTGAAGTCGTCCTCTTTCTGTTTCGATGTGTCTTGAGTTTCATCCTCATGTCACTTTATTTTGGCTTGACTATAGTTAGCATTTATTGCTAATATCCTCCACCTCAAATGTACAATGAGTGAAGTTTTATCAAAGTGTCCTTCCCTTCTTATTGCCCTCATTTCTCCTCTTTAATTTTTTTCTATCTGCTGCGAGTTTAAAGCTTCCAACTTGGTGACACTTTTCTCTTCCCTAAGGCCACAGATGTGGAGAGAATGGTGGAGACATTATGAGTCATATTTTACTGAAAACGGTTCTTTAATGCTTTTCTGGATGAGCGACAATAAATAAGGGGGTGAAGCCTAAAACATAAACTTCAATTAAACTTCTGTGATGGAAAAGAATCAGTATTGTGCCGTTACCTCATACCACAGACTCCCTTGACAAAATTGTTTGCATATAAGCATTAACATCATTCTAGATTCCTTTTGCCGGGGCTGTACGATTTGGTCAAAAAATCTAACTGCAGTTATTTTGACCAATTTTACAACTGCAGTTTTTAACTACAATAAGACAATAATAGCAATACTTGGATATCAATGGTAAAATGATAAGGCTTTACAAAAAATGTTGCATTGGTAACACTTTATTTTAGCTGCACGTTTCTACATGTACGTACTATACTAATAACAGTAAATTATGCATAATTACAAATAATTAATTCTACCAAACCCAAATGAAACTATAGTTAGTATTTCAGTTATATTAATCAGTACTTTATGAGTAAGTATGTAACTCCATCACCTTAAAATAGGATAATAATAGAAGCTACAAGGCCTTTTTTTTTACCATCTTTTCTCTTGGGCCAATATTACCAAACAAATAAAATGCTAAAAACACTTAGAAATCCTAAGCAACACCCTGGAAACCACCTACATTATCATATATTGTGGAGGTATTGTCTGCACAGGCATGTTCAACTCATATTTTCTTCAGAAAATCAGTTTTTTTAATGCTTTTCTGTCTTCTGCTTGACTCTTAAACTTTGCTTCTCATCTGCAATCAATCTCTGTTGGCCATTGTTTCTCTCTTGTTGACACCACAAAGGGAACAAATGCAGTCCTATATTGCTATGCAAGCCATGCAACACTAGCTACAACCAGCCTTAAAGGGACACCCAAGACAGACCCATCAAACAGAAGGAAGATTCAGAAACCCTGTGCTCAGTAATAACAGGAGCTCTGGCTAGAGTTTATACCGCATCATCACCCAAAAACTCTTCCCAGACACATCAAACTGTCGTGGCTCATCGTGGCCAAGTCATAAGTCTCCTTTTCTCTGAGTCTCAAATCCCATTTACTTTCTCCATAGAGAAATGGATTTTTAACAATAACATATAAAACTTTCAAGACACACCTACCATTCGCCAAGTGGTGAATCACCTTCTGTTGAGGTCAGAAGTCAGAACGTATTATAATAATAATAATAATAATAATAATAATTTACAGTAGTCATATTCCTCATTAATATCTACACAAGCCAAAATCCCGTAGAGATATACTGTATGTATTTCTCTCGGATAACTCTATAGTTTCTTTCTTCTCACATTATAGAGTAATTTCAACTTAAATCAATATGTCATGTCCATATATTTATTTATTTGGTAAGTTACTGCATAATAACCAGTATAAATGTACATTCAGCCAGTCATTATCTCCAAATAAAGCCCTTCAGGGTGGCTGACTGCACATTATGTTATATTGTATCATTTGTAATGTTTGCTGCCAAAATGCGGGGGAAATTATAAACTACTGCATGAGAAGTTGAAATAAAAATGTTGCTTTGTTGATGCATTTGTTGTCCGTAGTGTGTTACTAGCGGTTTCATAAAAGACATTTGTATCGAGCGGCTCTCCATCGCCAATGCCAGTGGCCTTGAGATACTGACTCCTCGCGGGGTCACCCTGAGCATCACATTTATAGAGCCTGACGTAATGTTGGCACGAGCGCTGGGACCATTTGTTCTCTCTGGATGGGCGTGTGCCAGCCAGAGCTCTGGTAATGGGCTGGGTGGCAGACGGAGACAGTGGGTGCATGAGCACTTGAGTATTTTTCCATTCTGACTAAAGCAATGATTGTGTCTCCGGACAAAAGCTGGAGTTGGACCGGCAGTGCTGACATGAAGATCTCCTTTCACTGAATTAATCTGAGTCCATTTACAATAATGACGTAATTTCTGTTTTTTTTTTTTGTTTGTTTGTTTTTATCCCCCGAGCCTCCCCTGTGACACTGGATTCGACTTGTGTGTATCTCAATTTTAGGGAATAACTTACCATAACTGATATATACTGCTAACTTTACTTTTTTTTTGTACTGTGACATTAGCTCAGTGGTTTTTAAAATAGTATGGCCTCTCCTGTAATGAGTTGTAGCCTGAAAAGTCATTACTTCGCTATGATTGTGCTCTGTGCTAAAGTTAACTGAGGCAATAATCACAATCAAATGTAATTTTTATTCAGAAGCAAATTATGCATTCGAAGAATCACTCTATGTATGTATGTATGTATGTATGTATGTATGTATGGGTGGATGGATGGATGGATGGATGGACGGACGGATGGATGGATGGATGGACGGATGGACGGACGGACAGAGACAGACAGACAGACAGACAGACAGACAGACAGACAGACAGAGACTACTTTGCATTGGTAGTCATTGAACTGAGATCAACATGTCACCAGTGGGATGCTCATGTGCGTTTTCATATACAAATGTATGTCAGTATGTTACTCCAGACTGAAGGCTGTGTCAGTGCATGTTCTTTATTAGCCGTTTATCGGAGTAAACTTAATGAACCTTGCCCTTGGCTTGACTGTTCTATTGTTGTTGTAGTGGAGCGAGGGACCATCTGATCAGTGCCGTCTGTACAGCACTCCAACACCTTCTGTCAACTGTGAAGTGTGCATCTGCTGCCGTATGTGTGAGTGTGCTTGTGCATTTCAGATTGCATTATAGCTCATCTATAGGCCTCACTGATAAAACATGAAGCGGAAGGAATTTCTGTATAAATCATGAATTGTTGCATGGATTTGAATGCATAAGAATGAATTTAAGTATTAAAAAATAGATCTGCTTTATTTTAAGAATGGGTTATAAGGTCATGACTTTTCTAGTCAGACGTAAAAAAGATATTGCACACCTCAGCCGAAAGTGCAATCGAGTTGAATGGGAAGCTATTTTCAACCTCTTTAGTGGTGACTAAGCTAACAATGTACATTTTAATTGTGATTCAAAGGTGTACAACACCAAGAAGTTTAATAGAGATACACTGACTGTTAAACATTCTTCAACAACCCTTAAAGCTGGGTAAGGGTTTAATTTGATCGTACACTTTAGACATTCTAAGACAATTCTACTAACTATAAGTAACTTCACAACTACATGTCAAGAGTATTAGCAGACTGTTAGGTTAGGGTTATGTGTTAGTGTTTTGACTAGTATAAGTTGGCATGTAGTTGCAAGGTTACTAATAGTCAGTACAATGTCTGTTGCATTTTTGCATTTTTGTCTCAGTGCATGCATTGTTTTAGTTATTGACATGAGACTATATTATGGGGAAGCACAGGCGAAGCACTGCTACTTGGGCGCAGAGAAATCACGGCCCTTATCCTCACGTCCTCTGGCTGTTGAGCGGCCGCAATATTTCATGATATCTCTGTGTCCAAGTACAAGTGCTTCCCATGTGCTTCCCCATTACATAGTCCCAAGCCAATATCTGGCTAGGAAATTGCCTAGTCTAAATCCTTAATCGCTATTTTTTTTGGATCACTTTTACTTAGAACATGCTAGCTGGCAACATAGGATTCCATTCATTATGCTAAGCTAAGCTAGCATAATGAACCCTGCTGAACTTAAACAATGCATGCACTGAGACAAAAATGCCTTTGCCCACATATCTAAATGTAGGAAAGAGTTTGAATAAGCCCTATTTCTAAAAATAGTGGAGTGTTCCTTTAAGCAGACAGTCTACTAATACTCTAATGACTGCTAGTTGACATGTAGTTGAAAAGTTACTTAGAGTTAGTAGAATGTCTAAAGTGGACCATCAAAATAAAATGTAACTACTGTTTTTAACCAGCTTTAAGGGTTGTTGAAGAATGTTTAACAATCAGAGTGTATCTCTATTAAATGTGTTGCTGTTGTACGCCTTTGAATCTAAATTAAACTACATTGTGTAACCGAAAGAGTGGATTCCATCTATTTTATTTTGTTTTAGTGTATTTAATGATCCTATTTTCCCTTTTCACACCATATAAAATAGGGCAATGTCTCAAAATCTAGAAAAAAAAGTGTCAGCACGAACTCCCACATTAATATTTTCGTAGGCTCGTGAAAATCTTTTGTTAGTGAGTTATTCATGCAATAATCCATCTGGAATCATCAGCTGAAATGATCCATCTAACCGTTCATTTACCAAAGCAATAATCAGTTCACACACGAGCAATTACTGCAACAATGTCAGTGACATCTCTATAATTATCACGAGAGACAATGAGAGACTCAGGTGGCCGATGAAGTCGGTGAGCTGGACTCCACGCCTGTAGTCTTCTGGACAGAGGCTCATTGATGGTTTCTGCAAACTTCATCTGTATGGGTCAGTGACAAAGAAGAATTCATGAAAAGGAGAAATCTTTCTTTTTCTGCTTTACCCCCTTTTGAATCACCATATTGTTTTGTAGGTGACATACCATTTGACAACCTGAATACATTTTTGTAATGTATTTAATTTTGTAAACTAATGTCTAAATCTCTGATATTTTTAGGAGACATGCATTGACACACAATCATTGGACTCTACAGGGTTCCTTTCTGTGATGTACATTTCCTGTTTTATTTTATTGAAAATGGAACAGTCCTGCATATTGGTTAAGCTAAACTGACTGGCCTTAAAGCTTTTCAAATATCAGTAACATTTCATCATTTAATAATCAAAACTGCTTTACTGCTTTTTATTTAAAACTTGCACTCTTTTAATTTGATATTTGATTATTTGATTAGTTATAATTTCTGTAGAGTTAGACCACCTTGACACTGAAAAAAAAACACATTTATTTTAACATTAAATATCTTAAAATGGTATTGCCAAGCCATTGTCTCCATTAATTACATTTGAATGTATTTGTCACACCATTGAACTGTGTATGTTATCATAAGAAGATGTTGTATTTGTGAAGGAGAACAGCTTCCCTCCCTGTTGTTACAAAGATGGCCGTACACACACAAACAGGCTTTGGTTTTTTTCCAGCATCCTGCAGTCCAGCCTTTGATTTATCGCACAAGGTGACATGTGCCGGTTGAGGGGTGCCATGGTGATACTGGTGTGACAGGTGCAGTCATCAGACTGACTGGAGGTCAAACAGAGAGGCCAAAAAGCAAGCCAAAGCAACCCAAACTAGGGCAGGGCGTCACGGCAACCGAGTGCCTAGACGACAGGGTGTCATGCCGATGGAGGCCAGAGACAATCGAGGATAAGAGAACGAGAGCAGTTTAGAGCAGAGTAGATTTTGTGATTTTTTTGGAAAACGTGTAAACAGTGTTTGTTCGTGCAAAAGTCGCCACATTGATGCCGAGTGGTTCCGGTGGTTGCTATGATGTGTTGGAGTGTTTTAGTGTGTTTATGTGCAGTTGCTAGGGTGTTCTGGGTGGTTGCTAGGGCCATGGGCCTCACTAGGCCCTTATACCCCCCCCCCCACACACACACACACACACACACCTAAAAAATATGTGATTATCCTTTAAAACACATGAAACTGACAGGAGGCGATGTCAAATGCAATGTAAGTAGCTAAACTAAACATTTCACATTTTACAGCTGCTTCTTTAAGTCAGAAATGTTAAACAAATTACACAAATATTCAGGCAAATTAATACAATTTTGTCTAATGTGATTCATAATGTAGTTAACGAGAAATATTTACAAAGCTGTTTTCTTCAGATTAATAATGAATGTGTAGGCTACATATTGTAAATTAATATAATTCCATTTGGAGCCTTCATGAAAAAGGTCAGCTTTTTCAGCCTGTATTGGGCATAAGAATAGTAATGAATGTTTGCATATTGTGAATTAATTTAATAAACTTTTCCTGGTAGCCTTTAGTAAATGAATGCGTCTACGAAAATGATTCATAAAACACATACATATCAGTGAACCATATGTTTACTTTCTTCACTGACGAAAATGGAAAAACTCTATCAGTCATGCCGTGGTTTTCAAGCTATTGCTATCTATTTTTTGGCCTTCAGAACATTTTAAAATGCCCATATGTAGATCATAGAATGCAAAATTTTCCCGAAATCCCCTAATTACCTCACATTTGGGATCTCAGTTATTATAAACCTGCCTACATTCCTGGGTATGATTAAGGGATGTACAATATGGTTATAAAGAATAAGGCAATGATCTGTGCTTTATAAGTATTAGTAATAATAAATAGCCAATATCTTAAAATGCATGCTAATAAGCTAATTAATAGTGAGAATTGGACCCTAAAATAAAGTGCTACCACTTTTTTCCTCACTAGAGGCTGAGCTCTCTAAAACGAAAATCCTAGAATCGCACCTGACCAAAGCTAAAAGGCCTACTCAAATTCACCCGATATTTTAATTGAGTTTTAGTTCATTTGCTTATGTTTTAGTGCTGTCAAATCAATTAATAACAATTAATCACATCTGAATGCAAACATTGAAACATATACAAATAAATGCTAGTGCTGTCAAATCAAATACTTACAAATGTTATGTTGGATGCAATTCATTGATTTGACAGCACTAATATTTATTTGTTCATATTTCAGTGTTTACACTCATATGATATGGCTTGGGGTTTTCCTTCAATTCACATCTATGGGTTTTTAAAGTGATCATTCACCCAAAAAAGAAAATTCTGTAATTAACGTACCCTCATGCTGTTCCAAACACTTTCGTTCATCTTCAGAACACGAAGATATTTTTGCTGAAATCGGAGAGCTTTCTGTCCCTCCATTTCCAGCTGTGCAACTATCACTTTGGCACTTCAAAAAGTTCATAAAGAGATCATACAATGAAAGCTCTCAGATTTCAGATTTATGTTCCAAAGATAAACCCAAGTCTCAGGAATTTTCATTTTGGGGTGAACTATCCTTTTAACATTTTAAAGGAAAAAAAACGATTGCAACACAGACCGCATTTTACTAGTATCTTTAAAATTAGATAATACTACTGTAAAAGAGTCATCTAATTAACTGTGAACTGATCTCAAATTTACCAACATCTCCTTGACGAAAAGAGCCTGCTGTTATCTGGCTTCTCTTTTCATTATGTGAGACGTGCGAGTGAAAGAACACATCTTTATGAATAGGGAGATGTCAAACACAATGAAAAACAGGTGGCATGATATTCCCTAAGCTTCCTGCGTGTGCTATTGTATCGCAGACCCAATTGCCTGCCACATTTCACAAAAAAAGAAAAGAAAAAAAAAAAGAATATGAGCACAGCTAATTTAGGAAATCAGCTGAAAAAGTCATATAATTGGAAGAATGACCCAGGCTTAGTTCCTGAAAAACAACAAGCATTTTAAGGATTTTATTCCTTTTGTTGTTTTTTCACAAGGGCGATAGAGTTGACTTTCGGGAAGTCTCCGCATCAGAGAGCGATCATTATTCATGGAAGAATGCATCAGTCACGGCACTTATTTGTAAACATGATATTTTGGAGGGAGGGGACGGGGGGAGGAAGGCCAGAACAAAGGAAAGAATATGTTTCCTAATGACACAGCTCTGCTTCCATGTTTCCGTTTTAATCAAGGTGTAGCTCGAGCGTTGCTTCCTCTGGCTTCTGATTGTATTCACCTTGGATGCCATAACCTTGACGTCAACATAATAACACTGTGGAAAAAGATCATTACAGCAGGAATCTTTGATTGTGAGGGTCCATGACCATGAAAAAATGGCCCTCTTCTCAAAACGAAATCTTTAAAAAATAAAAAGTACAATATTATTTTAAATGGATCTCATCATGTGCTTGATGGGGCTTGTTTGAAGACGACATGAAGTGGTATGATGAATTAGTAAAGGTGGCGTTACAGTAAGCTTTACAAATGCAAAATTATTTCAATATTTCAGTATATAGGTTGGCATTTAAATATTCTGTTGATCAACTAGAGAACATGCATTTCAGCATTGGAATATACACTATAGTGGCAAAGGTTTTGTGACGTCTACCTTTACATACACAACTTTAATGACATCCCATTCTTAATCCGTAGGGTTTAATATGGAGTTGGTCCACCTCTTGCAGCTATAACAGCTTTTTCCAAAAGGTTTAGGAGTGTATTTATGGATATTTGCACTCTTCTAGAAGTGCATTTGTGAGGTTAGGAACTGATGTTGGACGAGAAGGCCTGGCTTGCAGACTCTGCTCTAATTCATCCCAAAGGTGTTCTGTCAGGACCTTAAGCCTTGCTTTGTGCACTTCTGGGGCCACCCCCGAAACTATTCCCACAAATTTGGGCTCATGAAATTGTCCAAAATGTATTGGTATGCAGAAGCATTATGTGGTATGTTATGCAGAGCATTAAGAAATTGGTTAGTTCTGATTTCATTGGAACTAACGGGCCAGGACCAACCCCTGAAAACCATCAAACCCAGTCTCATCCATCGGATTGCCAGACAGAGAAGCATTATTTGTCATTGACATGTCTCCACTGCTCTAGAGTCTAGAGGTGGCGTACTTTACCCAACTGCATCCAATGCTTAGCATTGCACTTGGTGATGTTAGCTTGGATGCAGCTGCTCGGCCATGGAAACCCATTCCATGAAACTCTCTACACACTGTCCTTGAGTTAATCTGAAGCTCACGCAAAGTTTGGAGGTCTGTAGCTATTGACTCTTTAGAAAGTTGCAGACTTCATACTGAGTGCCTCAGTATGTGCTGACCCCGCTCTGTGATTTCATGTGGCCTACCACCAGCTCCTAAGAGCAACCCATTCTTTCAGAAATGTTTGTAGAAGCGTCAGCATGTCTGGGTGCTTGATTTAAAACATCTCTGGCTATGAAAGTAAATGGACTGAAGTTATGTAGCGCTTTTAACAGACCCTTTGGCCATCCAAAGCGCTTTACATTTTTGCCTCACATTCACCCATTCATACACCGACGGCGATGTCAGCTCATTGGGAGCAGCTGGGGTTAGGTGTCTTGCTTAAGGACACTTCGACACTTGGTCAGGTGGAACCAGGGAATGAACCACCAACCTTCTGGTTTGTAGACAACTTACATGAACCACTGAGCCACAGCCATTGATTAAAACACTGTGTGAGTGTGTGTGTTCGTGCGTGTGTGCGTATGTGTGTGTGCGTGTGTGTCATTTCATTGACTCATATTGCTACAAATTGGTTATCACAAAGGCTGTTTTGATGAAAGATGACTTTTTTATAATATGAAAGGATTAAATGTACAAAATAAGACAAGTAAATAGTCTCATGATTAGTGGATTAGTCTCAGCTGGACTGGTTTCGTACAGCCCAACACGGCAGGTCGATGTATGGTGGATATCGGACGTTTGGCAGGTCTCGTGTGGCATCAATTTGCATGTTAATGGAAGATGCAACCCTGTCAGCGGAATGGAAATCTCAAATGAAGGGACAGAATGGGAAGAGAACAGAGCAAGAGTAATTTAGTTAACATGGCTAGAGCAGAGGGTCATTTGACATGATCAATCTCACTCTGCGATTGAAATGATATCATTAAGACGGAGGAAACAGGGAAATAGGTTTGAAATGCATTGATCGAAGACGCTGGGGAAGAACTGATATCACTGTTGTGACCTAACATTTCCCAGGTTGAACTGAATATTTGATGTATTCCCTAGTAAAGGTCGTTGTTGTAAAATGACTAATTTCTTTGCCATACTCTTACTGTTGCTTTTACCTAATGTTACACTTTTAAAGTCACCAATGAAATATAAGCAGTGAAAAAATTAGAAGATAAGTATTTCATGTTAAACAAGTTTTTTTATTTTATTTATTTTTTTAAATGAGGAGTAAACTAATCTAACATCTTGTATTATCCTTGCAGCGCAAAAAATAATTTTGGGGCAAATTAATTGTGATATTAATGTAATAATATAAGTAGTAGTAGTAGTAGTAGTAGTAGTAGTAATGTTATATATTAGTTGGAAATGCTAAATCCTCTTGATAGGACAGACAGCTGATGCTTTTGACGATATCTCTGGCTGTCGTCAATACACAATATCATCGTCTATCGGCGCAACATTGCGGGGTAGTAACCTAGTAACCCCTCAGCCAAATACTAAAACACTCAGAACACCATAGCAACCACTCAGCAACACGTTCAAACCCTATCTCAGTGGCAGAACATCATTAAGACATGAGAGTGGACAACTAACCAAAACACCCTTGCAAAGCATCTTGCTAAAAAAATGTAGCAACCATCCACAACATAAAGTAGCATCCTGCCGGGGATTTTTTTGCAGTGGCAAGCACTACTCACATTTCCTTCAGCAAATGTTCTCTCAAATGCTCTCTCTCTCTCTCTCTCTCTCTCTCTCTCTCTCTCTCTCTCTCTCTCTCTCTCTCTCTCTCTCTCTCTCTCTCTCTCTCTCTCTCTCTCTCTCTCTCTCTCTCTCTCTCTCTCTCTCTCTCTCTCTCTCTCTCTCTCTCTCCTCTCTCTCTCTCTCTCTCTCTCTCTCTCTCGTCACTGAACACAGCACTTTATATGCAGACCAGTTGAGTAACCTCAGGTGTTTGACATACAGTCTTTTGAACTGAAACTCATTCAAAAGAGGAGTCTTTTTAAATAAAGGAAATGCATTTCATCGTTGGAGTTTGAGGATGAAATTGTTTTCTTCTGTGAAGTATGTGTTTCCTCCCTTTCTCTATCTTCCTCCATTTCCTGTGGTGCACAAGGGTTGTCTGTCAAAAATCAGAAAATCCTCTCAAATTCACCATAAAGTCAGTGTGGTTTGAAAGCTCTCGCACACATAAATACACTGCTAGAGCGGGAAATGTGGGGCAAGTTCAAACAGAGACACGCTCTCCCTATCTCTCCTCTCGTTCTCAGCGCCCTCTCTCTTTCAATCTCATTTGTGAAATTCATTTTCCTGTCACTGTGACTCAGTCTCTAATTCATCCCTCATGATTCCTCATGTCAGTCCCATAATGCCATGCTCCTATGCCTCCTCAGAGACCATTAGAGGAGTGATAGGGATGGACTGTGTCTAGCTCAGTGACGTGCGGGCGGTTTGTGGGAAGGGGAAGGCAAGGACTCACAGACCATCAGAGCACTGTCTAATATTGTGCACAAAATTGGCTTTTCCAAAATGGTATAAGCTCAATCTGATTGGCTGGCTCGCCACAATTACCAGGAGTCAGGGTGCATAGGCTTTGTGGTTATGCCAAGAAACAAATACAGTATATATAGCTATAAGACGATGACACTGTAACAGTACAACCAAAACTTGGTACCAGCACCACAACTAGGACATAAGGCCATTTCCTAAATCAGTTAGAAGAAAGTGGCAGCAGCAATTACACCATTTTGACTCCATCTGGTAGATTAAAAATGCTAAATGCCTGCAGGAGCCTGGAAATTACAGAGTGGCAGCGCAAAAAAATAACAAACTCCTTTCAACATTGCCATCATGTTGTAATAAGCACATATGTCTGAATGTGGGGAGGCTGTTCTTTTCTTCAGTTAGTTTATTTTCCCTTGATAACAGACGGGAGTGACAGGTCTCCCTCCAGGGATAAATATTTAAATTCACGTGGAAATAGGACTGGCTTCTATAAATGGCACGCGCATACAGTACGCCTTGTGAAAAAAGTAACAGAAAATCTCTGACTGTCAGAGTGTATAGGGGAATTATTATTATTTGTTGCTGATGTGATTGTTACTGCATTATTCCACATTTTTATGACACATTATGAATGTAAATCTGACTTTGTGCCATTATTTGCGTTGTGTTGCACTCACACAAACATGTCAGTGTGATGGAAATATCGATTCTGGCCTCTCGTTCAGGAGCAGGTATGGAGCTTTAGTCCCGATGAGGGATGAGGGCCGAATCTAACGCTGGTTTATGGGACACTGAAGCACCAAATGGCCCATGTTATTAGCTTGATGACAAGAGAGGAATGGAGCTGCCATAGGAATAGATTCAACTCCAGAGGAAGGTTGATCATGGAGAACTGCTCCTTTGAATATGGTTCTGTTTTTCAAAATAAAATAAAAATAACTTTTTTTAATTGTTTTTTTTTTTTTATGTTTGTTTTTTAACCTAATATTTTTCATGGTGTTTGGATCTGTTAATGGTTCATGCATGTCTGTATTCTTTTGCAGATATGAATGGAGCATTAAAATATTCTGTTCATCCAAGTGACTTCTAAACATTTCAATATGCTTGAAGAGAACAGAAATTTATGACATCAATCAGATATTTTCAATTTGCAGTTCACAAACTATGCGTAATAATTTGTTCGAAAATCAAGTAAATTCCTCACTGGTGGTATATCATGTATGAATGAATTGGTTTTTCAATGGTTAAAGGCACACACACACAATATTTTACATTTCGGTGGATTGGCGGCTAATTCGTATGCTACACTGATGGGTTTGTTTAGAGGTGGGGGCAGTGGTGGGTAAAGTTACTTTTAAAAGTAATCTGGTACAATATTGTCTTGCTCCCTAAAAAAAGTAACTCATTGTGTTTAGTTACCTTTTATGGAAAGTAATCCATTACTTTTGAGTTATGTTTTCTAACCTGGGCTGGTTTTATTTAAGTTCTATTGGTAAAAGTAAAGGACCTTTCGCACTAAAAGTAAAAATTAATAAGTTCTTATGCTGAAGGAAATGCAAAATCACGCCTTAAAGGAATAGTTCACACCCAAAAATGAAAATGTGATGTTTATCTGCTTACCCCCAGAGCATCCAAGATGGAGGTGTGTTTGTTTCTTTAGTAGAACACAAATGAAGATTTTTAACTCGTATAATGCATGTCAATGGACAAAGTTGAGAGCTATGAGAACATAAATTGATGTCTTAAGACACGAAATGATCGGTTTGTACGAGAACACTTTTTGCATACGATTTAAATTGTACAAATTCATGAAATCGCCACTTCATATATATGTTTTCTCATGAGATCAGGTTGGGTGTAGAAGTTAAAATACATTTCTTTTGATTCCCACCTCTTCTCAAGGGACTCTAACTTTGATTGCTACTTAAAGAGAAAATGCTAGAGCAAAAACCATTGAGCATGTTGGCATGTGTTCTAATGTTAGAACAAAAGAACTAGCCAAGAAATAAAATAACAAAATAGTTTTCTGTTGCGTCTTGCTATGTTCTGATTAAGTTGATCTTGGTATTAGTCATCTGTCCTTTGTCCCAATGTATTTTAAAGTGATGCCATAAAAATATCTTGCTTCAGCGATTCTTCCATTTCCTGCGGTAACTCTGGCAGTCACTTGTGCCTTATCACACCAATTATGTAGAGACATGGCGATTTGGCTTTTTTCCCCCTCATCAGACGCTCATCTTTTACCCATTTCATTTATTCATCGGCTCTATCCGGCTACAGCATGTGGCTGTCTTTCATATACAGTTCATACGGTTCCCGCAATCACGAGTCAGCGATCTCTGATCTCCCTCTACGATGCATTTTTCAGAGCCCTTTGTTCATTGTAGGAAATGTTAGAAATGTTACTTGTTATGGTGAAAATTACAGGCAGAATTGAAACCCTGGTGCTCCAAACTGTATTGTATTACACACAGTGTATGAATAATAGATGCCTAGTGTCTGTGATTCACAGAGTAGTGTTAAAATGAAAGTGTGTTTTCAACAGAAAGGTGTTATATTACAGCATTATGAAAGTGTTTGGCTTGAACGTGGGTCATAACGACGTGTTTGATGTTGGTTTGCATTCAGGAAGCTTTCTTGTTTGATTGTTTGTGTGACAGATGTGAGTGACATAAGGAAAAGAGGGGATATTCAGTGTGTTGCTAAACACAGCTGAACTGGAGCTCTTCTGTGAATAGATGAGGTGATCGAGTTAATCTCACACCACTTTATATTTAGCAATTCAAGCTGCTTTCAAATCAACTTTAGACCCATTTTTTTATTTTTTATTTTTTTTTTATCACTCAGCAGCTGGTAGAAGAGAGAAGCTTTTAAGCTGGACTGAGATCAGTGCAGCCAGCAGTCTGTGATAACAGCCCAGGGCACAGTCTAGTCACATGCTGTAAAACCAAGAGCATACGTTTGGTTGTTACACTCATAGAGACATTAAAAAAATAAAAAAACAACATTGTGTCCAGATGTAGATATTTTGCCCAACACAGTCAAATGGTCTGTTCCAGCTGAAAAGGCAGTGATCGGCTTACAGTATGTTCCCCATGTGGAAATAAAAGCAATATATTGACACAATAATGTAACATCTTTGGATTATCTTTATTTGGGCAATTAATTATAAATTCAATAAATGAATACTGTTCATCTCATGTAATTGTTAAGGTAACGCTTTAGATTATGGTCAATTTCTCACTATTAACTAGTTGCTTATTAGCATGCATATTAACCTGGATATTGGGTATTTATTAGAACTTATAAAGCACATATTGATGCCGTATTCAGCATGACCTTATTCTAATAACTAACTATTAATAAGCAGTAATTTGGAGTTTATTAAGGCAAAAGTCATAGTTAATAGAACTGGACCCAAATCTAAAGTGCTATCATTGTTTATATATACATTTACCTTGTGAGAACTTGCATCTCTAATGAAACTTTAATGCTTTACTGAAGTTACAGTATCTTTTAATATGTTTTTGAGGACTAGAATAGCTATGATTTAGCCATTTTATTTGAATTTTGTCCAACCAGATTAAATGAGTGCACAGATCGACATGTTGCAAACACTAAACGACTCCTTAAGGATTATCTTCATTATAGTCTTGATTATATTTGACAGTGCAGTTGAGCCGATGATACCACATCGATTCCCACACTTTGCACTTTGCGTCCTAGTGTGGGTGGAATGTCAGGGTTATTTTTTCACTGCAAGTCAAATATATTTAGCCTAGTTATCTGTTTATTCAGAATCTTATAAAGCATGCGTTTTGGAAATGAAATGTGACGCATGTCGTTGAATGTTCATCTCATACAGCATCATTTTTATTCCCTTTAGGTCTATGCTTTGAGAGTTATAAACTTGAACCCACAAGTAATGTTGCTCTGTTTGTGTCCACAGATGGACCTCTAGGACCGAGAGGCTTAGTGGAGGCCACGGAGATGTGCACCCAAGAGTGTCTGGTGCTGGGACACTCCGACAACTGCTGGATGCCGCCGAGCCTGAGCTCGTACCCTTCGCCCAAATCCCCCGTTTCCTCTTTCAATAACCAAAAGGAGTGGGCTAAAGAGAGACTGCTCAATGGACACACCCTGACCCGCAGCTGGAAAGGTGAGCGTGGAAGCCAGGAGCATTTTGGGGACAGGAAGACCTACGGGAGCTCGGAAGGACATTTTGGCAGCGGCGGTCACATGGCCGACATCCCATTGGCCAGCCTGAAATCTTACCAGCCC